>NC_141026.1:23595000-23677500 GCF_052040795.2 Danio rerio | reverse complement strand
TAGGGCTTCTCCACTCCTTAATGTTCCTCGATGTGGAAAAGACAGAGAAGGTCATCAGAGAACAACACATTTCACTTTGCACACAGCCCAATATTGTTGGTGCTTGCACCATTAAAACCAAAGATGGCTTTGGGACAAGTGACCAAAGGTTTGGAAATAGCAGCCTGGCCATGTTGACCCTGTGGAGCTTCCAATGGACAGTTTTGTTTTGTCAAATTTGCAGTGAGTTGGGCAGCTGAGGTTTTAATTTTTTTGGATATTATCTGGGTTAGCACCCAGGCATCCCTTTCAGACAGCTTCCTTTTACAACCACAATTATTCCTGTTGGATGTGGTTCATCCTTCTTCTGACATTACCTTGAATTCTATGGCTCTTAATACATCACAAAGACTTGCTGTTTCGGTCATAGTCCTGTTTCTTATTTCCACTGAGTAGTACGGTTCAGTTCGGTACAATATGGCACGGGTCTCCTTTATCAGGCTTTTGTCTTCATTGCCAAATGGTACCAATGGTGAAACCATTCTGTGAGAGGATGTCAGAAGCACTTCAAAAATCACACGCACGTTATTATCAACAGTTCAAGTTCGGTATTTCAAATATAGATGCCCGGTGAGCAAAATAGAGCTCTCTAGAGAAAGTGAAACCACTCACTCTTTTAGACGGCCCCATAAACAACAACCGGACACATGGAAGATTCTGCTCTTCTTCTTGGCTTTGGGCTGTTCTTCAAGACAGCGACAAGGTTTGATTGAGCTTGGGTCAACCAAGGCTTGTTATCATATGTATATATTATTACGGTGTAATGTGTTGGCTGTATATTTAAAAATGCAGTTTCCTTTGTCTTTATTCTCCTGGCTTGTTGCACACACGAGTGACGTTTTCTCTGAACCATTAGTGTTTAACTATGCATCTAGCTTTGCCTTTTAGTACTCTTTTGTTGTGCTAGGTACCCTTTGGAAACCGGTTTGCCTTTTGGTACCTTTTGACAGTGGAAACGAACATAAAAGCGCACTGAGCCATTTGTACCATATCGCACCTTAACAATGGTGGGCCAATAGTGTTATGTGCATTGCAATTGTTTAAGCAAAACTCTGCTATTACTCTTCTAATTAAACCGTTACACTTTATTCTTAATGGTGGAATATGCAGTCAATCAATATTGCCATTAATAAAATTAATAATGTTTTACAGGGGCAGCTTTTACAGTATTATGCAAAAGTTTGGGCACCTCTCTGTGGCTGAATAGTATTGTGCTGTTTCTATATAAGAGAAGATCGCAGCGATATGCCACTCGTCTGACACCAGGGTCTTACAGGGGTCTCATGCTCTCCACTCCTCCTTGACCACCACAGCAGCTGCTCAGGAAAAGACCTGGTCCAGGATTATAGAAACCTTGGGAATAATAAAAAAATAGACTAACATTAGCTCAGATGCCATTCCAATTTTATTGTCTTATGGGAAGTGTCCTCGGATCCGGTTGCCCTAAATAATACAGACTAACAATCCTTTGGAGGATTTGGATTTCAAAAGCATTTGTGTTTCAAGTGTATGCTAATGCAGAGAGATATGTCTTTAATCTAGTTTTAAACTGACAGTGCTTCACGAACAGTGCTTAAAAGGCTGTTCCAGAGTTCAGGTGCCAGATATGAGAAAGATCTACCGCCTTCAGTTGATTTTGATATTCTGGGAAGAATCAATTGTCCAGAATTAATTGAGCGTAGAGGACATGATGGGCTATAATTCATCAGGAGCTCCCTCAAATACTGGAGAGTTAATCCATTTTGGGCTTTGTAGGGAGTCAATATTTTAGTCAATATTTAATAGGGAGCCAATGCAACGATAACAGGACTGGAGTAATATGATCATATTTCTTTGTTCTAAAGAGCACTCTAGCAGCTGCATTTTAAACTAGCTAAAGTTTGTTAATTAGGCCAACAGGGCAACCACCTGGTAATGCATTACAATAATCTAATCGAGAGGTCAAGAAAGCTTGAAAAGGCTTTTCCGCATCAGACATTGATAGCATATGTCGATGTTTGGCAACATTTTTAAGATGAATAAATGCTTTAAGTTTTAAAGATGCTTGAAATCTGACCTTCAAATGATAGGTTGCTATCAAAAATCACCATGACACCCCCCACTTTCGGTTAAAGTCTACTTTAGAATTTTTTCAAAAGATGCATGATTAATGGGTGTGGAGCTCCGAGAGCATAGGGCAGGAGTGGGCATGGCCAGCAGGGGAGCGAACAACTGTTGATGTCAGTTAGCTCACAAATTGAGACAAACCGTGAGGGGACGCATGAGTTTATAGTTTACAAAGTTAAAATGCACAGAAATAAACAGTAATTTAATGCCCTGCTACATTTGTTATTCGTAATTTCATATACAGACAACCACAATTTATGTCATTATAAAGATAATCGTGTTCATATAAACACTATAAATGAGGACTTCTCCCTCAATCCCCGGGTCTGAATCAGAGATCTAAATGCAGACTCAGTGGAGCAGGTCTCCTGACCTGTCTATTTTAACCATTAGTCCTGCTGGTAATCTGGAGGACTTAGGCAAACACAGCAGCACGGCGATGTGTCTGAATGTGAATGAACTCCTGATACAAGACAATATCCGCCATTCTCCAATTCTCGTGCTGCTCTCCCGACAAAAATGCTTGCATCACACACACAGCTTTGCTGTATGATCGGCCCTGACAGGATCGCAGGGAAAAACATGCAACAAACCCCGTGGATCATGGAAACAAACACATACGAGCCTTCATGAACGGCTACTGCGTGCCCGTGGGTCCGTGTCTCACAGCTTGAGTTTGGCACTGGTCTGGCAGGTCTGCGTCTGCCTTGCCTTCGGAAAGCGTGTGCTGTCATGCTCTCATGAATAATTAAGCAGCCGGCTCTTCTCATTGGATAAGGAAACTCCGCTTTGAATAATAATGAGAAACCGACGCGTCATCATTGCACTTGCGGTACTGCGATACGTCGCCGATTTTGATCCCTCCCCAAAAATCACTTTAAACCCGGGAGCTAAAATTAGCTGACAAAAGCTCAAAATTATCCAGTTTTCCCCACAATTAAAGCTGACAGTTGCTAACATTGTCTTAACTGATGCTCAACACACACAAATCTGTTAATATATAAAAAAAAGTTCTCCAGGGTGTCTTGAACCTTTAACTGAAGATGAGGACTGAACTAAGAATCTATCAAGGGTTTGTTAGTATTCAAAGTTTTTGCGTGTGAGGTTTTTGATTCCAATAAAAAAGACCTCAGTTTTATCTGAATTTAGTAATAAGAAGTTATTAGTCATCCAATTTTTAATATTAGCTATACAATATTGATTTCGTAAATTCATACAAGTTATCAGGTTGAGAGGAGATATAAAGTTGTTTATCATCAGCACAACTGGAAGCTTACTCATAACATCAATATAGCATATGTAGTGTAAAAGGAAGGGACCAAGAACAGCGCCTTGTGGTACCGCACAGTGTATTTTGATCTGAATGATGCCTCTTCATTAACTGGTACAAATTGATAACGTCCAGATAGAAAAGACCTGAATCCGGCCAATGCAGTTCCAGTAATACCAACATAATTTTCAAGCCTATCAAGGAGAATATTAAGCTCGATTGTATAATATGCAGCACTGAGGTCCAATAACACTAAGGGCCCAATCATACACCTGGCGCAGTGGGGCGCAAGACGCGGCGCAATAGTCTTTTGCTAGTTTCAGCTTGGCGCAAGAGTCGTTTTGAGGCGTTGTGCTACGCTGTTTAAATAGCAAATGCATTGGCGCTCATTTGTGCGCCCATAGGCGTTCTGGTCTAAAAAGGAAGGAGTTCTGAGGCGGACCGCTGGCACGTTGCTATTTTGAGAAACTATAATAGATTTTTCATTAGACCAAAAAAAAAACCCAGTCTAAACTCCGGCGCAGAGTTGCGCCTCGCTTACGCACTGCTTAATACGCACAAGAGAGCAATAGGCAAATATCTTTACATATGAAAAAAATTTAAATATTAAGGATATATGTAGGATATAATAAGAATTGATATAGGATGTAAATATAAAGGATTGAAATATTACAAAACATATTATTTTCTAGCCCATATAAATATGAAAAACCACTGCTTTTAGGTCTTCTTCATCTCGGGAGGCTTTTTCAGTTCATTCATAACAATTTGCTTTTGTATAATGTTATTATTATTAGCAGTATTATTTAATATATCCATATTTATATTTGTTTTATTAAAAACAAGCTTAGATTTGCCCACCTGTCAGGTTTAAGACCATATGGGGCATGGCAGGTGTATTTGGAAATAACTCAGTATTTTGACCAGACTTGGTCATTATTGTTCATTTATTCGTTTGCTAGAAATTAGAACTGAATTTAGAAATAGTTTTGAAACAAATCTTTGCGCTTAACAAACAAAATTAATTATTTATAGACTAATTGATGTCTGTGCGTAAAGTTTTCACTATCCAAGAGTGAAAGTGAAAGTAGATCATTTGTCTCTCATTCTCACGCAGTACATGCTCTGTTTAACAGTTTTCTGTTAAAAAAAACTGTCAACTGTTAACTATTTTCTTGTGAAATACTCATTTTTTCCACTTAGACTTACTTTGCGTCCTGTAAATAGCGAATGCGCTCTTGGCGAGACGCAGCTGGCTCTTAAATGGAATGGGAAATGAGACTCTAATTGGTTTATTCTCAAAACACACCTATAACTCATTAAGAAAATAAACTCAACCCTTTTAGACCATGTGCCTTGGCGCAAGGCAGATTTCCTGTCCTTAAATTAGCAAAAACGCGTCCTGACACGCCCTGAAAGCGTTTGCGCCCTGCGTTTTGCGCTCTGCGCATGGACCGTCAAAATAGAGCCCTAAGAGAGAAATGCAAGCATGATCGGATGACAGGAGGAGGTCATTTTGTAACTCTTAGGAGTGCTTTTTCTATGCTATGAAATGCTCTAAATATTGTTTTTTTTTTTTTTTTTGTAGAAAGGAATATAGTTAAGCAGGAATATAGTTAATATAGTTAAGATTTTCTAGTATCTTTGAAAGAAAAGGCAGGTTTGAAATCAGGTTTGAAATGAGTCTTTAATTTACTAGTTCTTTGGGATCAAGCTGTGATTTAATAAGAGGCCTTAATGATAGAATAAGAGGCTTTAATGACAGCCAGTTTAAAAGTTTTAGGAACATATCTTAAAAGTAGGAATGAATTCAAAACGTTAAGAGCAGGTTCAGAAACTTCTGAAACAATTGTTTTAATAATTTGGTCGATATAAGGTTTGGCATAGACGTTGTTGATTTGGACGATTTATCAGTTTAGACAGTTCTTCCTCACCTACTGTTGAAAAAAGTTTTTCCATTAATGGTCTACAATGCTCTAATCCGGATGATGCTGTAGGAGGCAGATTGATGATGTTTATTTTATCTCTGATGTCATCAATCTTCCATGTAGAAAAGGTTTATAGTCATTATTGCTATATTGAGAAATGCATATTGATGCAATATTTTTAGTTAGATTGTCTACTGTGTTAAACAGGACTCAAGGGTTGTGTTAATTTTTTTCTATTAAAGTTGAAAAATAAGCAGATCTGGCAAACTTTAAAGCTTTTCTAAAGTTAAGTGTACTTTCTTTCTAGGCTAGACGAAAAACCTGTAGTTTTTCCATCTACGTTCCATTTGTGCTTATTGTGCCATGACATAAGATTTTTTTCCCTAATCTTTTTGAAGTGTAACGAAGCAACTGTGTCTAACGTGCTAGAAAGGACAAAATCAATCAATAGTTTCAGTTGCAGTGTCAAGCTCTTCTATGCTGCCTGGAATGATATGGAAATGAGAAAAATCAGTAGGTTACTGACAAAGTCATCTTTGGTGCTAGCAGTGATCGTTCTACCAGATTTAGGAGACCTATCAATGCACAATAAATAAAATATTAAATAGTGGGCTAAATCTGAAATGTCATCACCCTGCTGCACATCGATACAGTGTGAGATTATTAGGTCTAAGGTATGATTATGTCAATGAGTAGGCTCCGAGACATTCTGTTTCACTCTAATAGAAGCTAGTATGTCTAAGAAGGCCAGACTTAAAGCATATTTTTCATTATCTATATAAATATTAAAATCACCAACATATTCAAATTTTATCTTTGGCCAGAACTATTTCAGATAAGAAATCAGCAAATTCTTTTGTAAAGTCGGTATGTGGCCCTGGAGGCCTACAGTATATACAGTTGCCAATAACTTCAATAATATGGTGCATCTATAGAAAAGAACTTAATTGGGCAGACATTTATTTTTCTAATATTTTGGATATGAATTAAATATTAAAAATAGGCCTATAATTAGCTAAGTTGCTGGAATCAAGTTCTGGTTTCTTATTAAGTGGCTCAATACCAGCTAGCTTAAAAATGTTGGAAGTGTGGCCTAGACATGGAGAAGAGTTAATAACATTGGTTGTCATACTATAAGTAACAACTCTTTCAGTAATTTTGTTGGATTTTGATGTAACATGCTGATATACACGTATTGATAAGTTGTTCTAGCTCTTTCTGTCCTATTTTTTTATTTTTATTTTATTTATTTTATTTATTTTTTCTATTATTTATGGGATTTTTCATAAATATGAACTATAAGATGATCCAGAAAGTTTAGCATCTTCTATTTTCTAAGTCTTCTGTTTTGTCAATAAAAAAAAAAAATAAAACAAGTAAAAAATTAAAAAATTTATTTTAGGTTGGTTGTTTTGTTCAGACAACAACTGATTACTTGTTAAGTGTTGTAAGTTTGTAAGTTTCTGGTTATTGTCAGTTGGTCATATCAGTTTGCGAAGGTGCTTAGCCCTGCCATATTTTAGAGCCTTCCTATACCTGCACATACTATCTTTTTATGCAGTCCTAAAGACCTCATATTTAGTTTGTTTCTATTTGTGTTCAAGGGTACGAGTCACTGTTTTGAGATTATGAGTATGATTGTAATACTACATTCTAATGTAATTGTAATGTAATGTAATACCCCCTGTTTATGTTTTCCCCAATTTCTGTTTTACGGGGAAAATATTTTTGTCAACACATTTCTAAACATATTAGTTTTAATAACTAATTTTTAATAACTGATTTATTTTATCTTTGCCATGATGACAGTAAATAAGAACTTTCTAGATATTTTTAAGACACTTTTATACAGCGTGACATTTCAAGGCTTAACTAGCTTAATTAGGTTAACTAGGAAGGTTAGGGTAATTAAGCAAGTTATGGTGTAATGATTGTTTGTTTTGTAAACTATTAAAGAAAAGTATAGCTTAAAGTCGCTAATAGTTTTGACTTTTAAATGATATAAAAAAAAAACTGATTTATTCTAGCTGAAATAAAACAAATAAGACTTTCTTCAGAAGAAAACATATTATCAGACATGCTGTGAAAATTTCTTTGCCCTCTTTAACATCATTTGGGAAATATATATAAAAAAAGAAAAGAAAAATCTAAAAATCTGTGTGTGTATATATATATATATATATATATATATATATATATATATATATATATATATATATATATATATTAGTGGTGGGTCGCTATCGGCGTTAATGTGCTGCCCTAACGTAAGACTCAGGCGATTTAACTAAAAATTATTGCCGTTAATCTATTCTCAAAGTTGGGTTGGGAGCTGGGTCTATTTTATGTTCTATTATAAGTTATGATGACTTTCACCTTTATATTTAAGCTCAATACCTGGCTGAATTGCACTGTGGCGAGAACAAATCTTCAAACCTGTATGTATTCTTACTGTGAAATTACCACATTAAACATGACGTGCTAACATGGTAGCAGTTCACTAGAATGAATCTGATTAATGTTAGCTCCATGTTAGCTGATTAATGTTAGCTCTAACTATCAGGCACCTGTAGACTCTGTGCATTAGAGTAAAACATATACAAATAAAATGGAGCGGGTGCTTTTTAAAATGAATGACGGTGACTGAAAGTCAAACCTGTGAATCGTCTGAAAAAAAGGGCCCTTCTGAATCAAGTCAGCGGGATGTCCTTCTGGATCTTTCACTTACTTCAAAGCCACTACTGACTACGGTTACATGGACATCAGTAATCTAGTTATTTGCCTTAATAGACAATAATATAATTAAGGTGTTTACGTGAAGTGATGTTTCGAGCTTATGTAGGCTTACAGTTCAAAATTCATGTTTAACTAAAGAAACAGTTAGTAAATACAAGTACATCTTATTAAACATAAGTATATGTGTACAGTCCTTAGTATATATAAGTACACCCCTCACAGATCTATCTTTTAAACTTATATTTTTAATTGGAAGCTATACAATATTATATTTGGGCATATACATTAGATTAGTGACTGAAGCCAAATCTGGAGCTTGTCTAACAAAACAACTTAAGATAATGGACCAAAATATTAGTACACCAAAGTTTATATGCTATAGAAATTATATTAAATGCACATAAAACAATAGGAAATATCAAGAGAAGCAAAAAAATAAATAAATTTATATATATATATATATATATATATATATATATATATATATATATATATATATATATATATACCCTTTGATTTTTTTTTTTCATTTATTTATTTTTTTTTTCCCAAATGATGTATAACATAGCAAGGAAATTTTCACATTATGTCTGCTAATATTTTTTCTTCTGGAGAAAGTCTTATATTTTTTTTATTTCGGCTAGAATAAAAGCAGAATTTAACTTTTTAAAAAACCTATTTAAGGACAAAATTATTAGACTCTTTAAGCTATTTTTTGTTTCAATAGCTTACAGAACAAACAATCATTATAGAATGAATTGACTAATTAACCTAACCTGCCTAGTTAACCCAATGAACCTAGTTAAGCCTTTAAATGTCACTTTAAGCTGTATAGAAGTGTCTTGAAAAAATATATAGTAAAATATTATTTACTGTCATTCATTCATCATTCATTCATTCAGTCACCACAGCGGAATGAACCACCAACTTATCCAGCAAGTTTTTACGCAGCGGATGCCCTTCCAGCCGCAACCCATCTCTGGGAAACATTCATACACACACTCATACACTACGGACAATTTAGCTTACCCAATTCACCTGTACCACATGTCTTTGGACTGTGAGGGAAACCGGAGCACCCGGAGGAAACCCATGCGAAGGCAGGGAGAACATGCAAACTCCACACAGAAACGCCAACTGAGCCAAGGTTTGAACCGGCGACCCAGCGACCTTCTTGCTGTGAGGCGACAGCACTACCTTCTGTGCCACTGCCTCGCCTTACTGTCATCATGGCATAGATAAAATAAATCAGTTATTAGAAGTGAGTTATTAAAGCTATTGTGTTTACAAATGTGTTAAAAAAATGTTCTCTCCGTAAAACAGAAATTGGGGAACAAAATAAACGGGGGGCTAATAATTCAGGGGGACTAATAAATATTTAGGAAGGGGGACTTCTAATATATATATATTCTAATATATGGCAACCAAAGAAATACATATATGAAAAGAAAACAAGTCTAATTAGTTTAAAAATTAAGTTATGTGTAATAAAATGATATGACACATGAAAAAAGTATTGAAGAAAGGGAGGTGTAGAAAGTCAGTAAAAACCCAGACAGCAGCTGAAATCGCACAGAAGTTATTCGGCAACCCCCTGCCCTTCCTCATTATAAACTAATATTAGCTGCTTTAGTTCAGCATCTTCAGTGTAACATGATACTGGCAATGTAGTTGAGCATCCACATGCAGTTTTATTAAGAATTATCAGGCAGGCAATGGCCAACAGGTACAAACAGGAGCATAAGGGTAATCCAGAAGGGTAGTCGAGGTCACAGGCAAAGGTTAGATCACTGGTAATTGTGACAAACCAGGATGATGATGATGATGAAACCAGAGCAGGCATTTCAACAAGACAATGATCCAAAAGACTGCCAAGCAAACTCTCAATTGTTTTCTGAAAAAGAAAATCAAGCTCTAGAATGGCCTGGCCAATCACCTGACTTGAATCTAATAAAAAAATATTAAAAAAAGAACAATTTGAATAGATGAAATCCACAGAACCATCAAGATTTTCACACTCTAAGTCTTTCACACTGAAGTCTTTAAAAAAAATCACAACACAGCATTGCATGTGACATTCTTGATATGAGAGCCGTCTTTAAGCTGTCATTAACAAACAAAAAAAAGCCTAAACTTAGTCAAATCTGAGTCAAAATCAGATTCTTTTTGTGTGTGTGTGTGTGTAATTATAATGGAATGACAAAAGGAGAATGTACAGAACTATTGAGATGTATTTAATACTTTATATAAAAGTCTTTTTTGGTGATAACAGCTTAAAAATGACTCTCATTGGAGAATAATTGGCGGTTTTGTGGATTTATCTGTGCATGTCATTGATAATAATTATAAAAAACAAAGTTTGCTTCTATAATCTAAAATCAAAATCTGTTTTGTTAAAATCTCTTCCTGTTGTTACATTTTAGATTATGTGATTTTGAGGTATTGAGCATGGCTAACAAACTTAACCATGCTTCTACAACTGTCTGTTTTGACAACAAACAGAAATGGTGAGGAGGTGTCTGTTAGGTTGTAATACCTCTTCTCAAATCCTTTTTCAGATCTTTCAGTTTGATAATAGAAAGACTTGTGTAAACCACTTCACTCATTTATGGATTCAGTAGTCTTGCTGCTTGAAGTAGCTAACAATTTCATTGCATTTGTCTCAAATATTTCAACTTAAACTTGAAATGTGACAAATTGTCGTGTGATTATCACCTATAATCTCTCTTAGTACTATGTGGGACTGACTGCTGTAATGTGTTTTTGATGTTTGTTTGTTTTTTCCCCTATGTGTGTAGGCAAGCATGGGACCTGGCGGTGGACATTTGCCTTTCCCAGCTGCCCACCATCATTGAGGAAGGCACTGCTTTCAGGGTGAGCATGGCTTAAATTGGCTCAGGGTAAAGATCAGACAGAGAGAGGCTTCCGAAAAATCAGTGTCTCATATAAATGATTATTATGTTTAGATATATGTTGAAAAAAATCTTCTCTCCGTTAAACAGAAATTAGGGAAAAAATAAACAGGGGGCTAATAATTCAGGGGGACTAATAATGAAAAGCCACAATATAAACAATTACCTCTCAAATGACAGTGTTTCAGTGCGCGGCACTGAAGCACACAAACACTCATCACTCACTCAGACATGGCACTGACACAAAGATTCAGATACAGAAATAAGCCTGAGCTAAGTTTAAAAATTTGTAATCATTTGTGTTATATTTAAAATCACTTTAATATCTTTATGCAATTAGTCAGTATTAAGATCATTATATATCAGTTAGTAAGTCAGACTGTTAAATAACCGTACATTTTAAGAGTTTAAATTATGCGACTGTGCCCATCTTAATGAAAGTGCAGATACAGTGTGTGCAGATAAGCCACATTGAGGTAATGAAAGATTAAATACAGTTAATGACAGTTAAAGTTAATGATTTCGTTCTAATTTTTGCTTTTATTCTGCAGGATTGGTAAACAATTGTCAGTCAGCTTGTAAAAGGAAATGTCTGTTTTTTTTGTTTTTTTTTGCACTTAAAGGGAGAGTTAAAGTGGCAGGTACCCTGAAATGAAAATGCACTCATTATTTACTCACTTACTTGTTTCAAACTGGTTTTAGCGAGCTAGAGCAGCCCACTGCATACAACCAAAATGCCACCCATCTGTGCATGCCCTTGAATAAGTTTACCAGCTTCTATTTTATAAATAAAAAATAAATAAATAAATAAATATATTTAAAAATAAATAAATATAAATTATATATTTCTAAATAAATATTAAAATAAATACAGTCATTAATCTCAATTTAATTTATGTATATTGTCCATAAATATTTTTTTTTAGGTCATAAAAAATACATCATTCATTCATTCATTTTCCTTTGGTTTAGTCCCTTTATTTATTTAAGGTTGTAGCATATAGGCTGTAGCTAAAAAACATGATCACCCTCCAATACCATATTTTTTACTGCTCTGACATTCATAGCCATAGGTGCCAGGATATCTGGAGCCCAAATTTGCTGTGAGTGACAACTTGTTTACATTTACATTTACATTAAGTCATTTAGCAGATGCTTTTATCCAAAGCGACTTACAAATGAGGACAAGGAAGCAATTTACACAACTATAAGAGCAACAATAAATAAGTGCTATAGGCAAGTTTCAGGTCTGTAAGGTCTAAGAAGGAAAGTATAAGTAGTATTAGTATTTTTTTTTTTTTTTTTTTGGGTACAGTTAGTGTGATATTCAGAGAGGCAATTGCAGATTAGGAAGTGAAGTGGAGACTAAATAGTTGAGTTTTTAGTTGTTTCTTGAAAATAGCGAGTGACTCTGCTGTTCTGATGCAGTTAGGGTGTTCATTCCACCAACTAGGCAGTTTGAGCGTGAGCGTTCGCGAAAGTGATTTCTTCCCTCTTTGGGATGGAACCACGAGGCGACGTTCATTCACAGAACGCAAGTTTCTGGAGGGCACATAGATCTGCAGAAGTGAGAGCAGATAAGGAGCAAGGCCAGAAGTCACTTTGTAGGCAAACATCAGAGCTTTGAATTTGATGCGAGCAGCAACTAGCAGCCAGTGCAAACGGACTAGCAGCGGAGTGACAGGTGCTCGTTTAGGTTCATTGAAGACCACTCGTGCTGCTGCGTTCTGGAACAGTTGAAGAGGCTTGATAGAGTTAGCTGGAAGCCCAGCTAGTAGAGAGTTGCAGTAATCCAGTTTGGAGAGAACAAGAGCTTGAACAAGGAGTTGAGCTGAAAAGTTATGGTGTAGAGTCGGGTTTTATCAGAAACCATTACTGTTGGTTTACGAAGAGGTTAGAGTGTCATGCTTGGGATCGTTACGCTTCTCCTTCTATTTTACAACATATGATGCAGAATGCATGATAATAACTTTGCATACTTTCTTTAATGCCCTGAATTAAAGTCCTTACTTTCTGCCAAATTAAACTCAGTTAAAAATCGTGCCCTACACAATCTCCGCTGCAAACTGTACACAAACAACAAAAGAGTTCTTGAAAGACTTCATCTTCCAAGCATCAGAGAAAGATCACAGGAAGAGAGAGAAAGACCAAGAAATACAGGTATTTAGTCATGCATTTTGCGCAGTGCACTTTTAAGGTGTTTACATACTTGGAGGATCTTAATAGTTGTGTGGGACAGAGTTAGATTTGCTATTCTTTTATCAGAATTCTTTATTTTCCTCACTTTCTTTTTCTGCTTTTTTGGTATATTTTTAAGTGTTTGTTCGTTATGTTAGGCTAGTCATTAAATCCCTTTATAACTACATTTGATTGTCTTTGTTTTGCCTCACAGAAATGGTAATTTTTATGGTAAAAGATCCTTGCTACTAGCTTAAAACTTCTAAACTCTTCATCTATGTCACAAGAAGTAGCTATAATTGCCTTTCTGAATAAACAAATAATTACAGAGTCCGCTTAGATGAGTGGGTGAAGTCATTGTTATATTTATTAATCTTATATTAACTATAAGTTCATTCTGAATATTCATAATTAATAATAACTTTTATTAATCATTAATCACCACAGTGGAATGAACCGCCAACTAGTCCAGTATATGTTTTATGCAGCGGATGCCCTTCCAACCTCTGCCCAGTACTTGGAAACCCCCATACACACACTCTCTCTCTCACACACACACACACACACACACACACACACACACACACACACACACACACACACACACACACACACACACACACACACACACACTATGTAAAATTTAGCTTATTCAACACACTATTCACTCAACCTATATTTAATAAGAAACATAACAAAAAGTTCTAGAGGTAAATCTTCAATGAGAACAGTGTAGGCTACTTTTTAACCTTATTTACATCACCCTGCAGGCTACGTTGTTTTATCATCTTAATGAAATGAAAACAATATATATGGAAATACCCGTTTTCAACATAACATACACCAAAAATGTTAAGGCCTTGTGTAGTTACATATTTATATAATCTTCACTGTATGTATATTTATAACTAAACAGATAACATAACTACCTCTTTATTTTCATAGAAAAATATGAAATATACCGTGACTTGCCAAAACGAGTTACCTGAGAACAAGTAGCTACTGTAATAGATTCAAAAGACCAAAGAGTCATTAGATATAGACAAGATGAATTAAGTATCAAGTTTAACAACTATAGTGAGATTAAATCATCTTTGAACTGTCTGATGTGCGCTGCTCATACCTGGGGTTTTGTGCTCAAAGCACCCGCTGACTGCCTGGCTGCAGCGCATGACAGTGTGTGTGTGTGTGTATGTTGTTACATGGTCTGCATTTTCAGCTGTGTTGCACTGAGGGAGTTTTTTTTTTTCAGAAATGCTAGATGAAACGCCAGTGTGCTTTCCACAATTTCTCTGTGCCTCCCTTCCGTTTCTTCTCCATCTCTCTGACTCTCGACTATTTTGATAAATACACACTTACAAACCACACTCACACAGAGCCCAAAAAAAAAAGTTTGTGATTGGTTAACACGCTTTATTATCATTGTGAACTTTTAAGTGCAATAAGGATTCATTTTGCAAAGTAGAATTGAAGAAATACAAGACAACTAAAATGAAAGCACAAACATTCAGTACAAATAAGTAAACCCACAAAAAATAAAATAAATAAATAAAGGAGTCTTTTAACCTAAATATAGAGAGATGTTCAGTGTTTGCTTTTTTGATAGGACTAAGACTTTAATTAAGCTTTTTCATTTGTTTTTATTTACATTTGTATTTACATTTTCGTGGTTGATTATATCTTACTATCTCATTTTAATTTTCAATAATTGTACATTGTAACGAGGAGGCTGACACAGAGGGATCCATTTGCAGTACGTTTATTAAACACAGTTTAATAATAAACACACAGTATGCACTGGTACATGAATCACAGGCTTATAAGGTCGATAGGCAGGCGGCTGGCATTCGTGTATCAGAGTAGCAGGCATGGGTCAGGGGCAGGCAGCGAGTAGCAAGATCGGTAAGACAGTCAGATTATCAAGGCAGGCGGCAGGCAAGACAAGGTCGAAAACAATTCGGGTTGGCAACAGAAGATCAGGCTAGGATAAGTACGCTAAGTAATGTCAGCAAGGCAGAACAAGACTTCGCAATGAAGTGAGAGCGAGAGCTGCTTTTATGTGTGTGTGTGTATGTGCTGGAGTAATGAGAGTCAGGTGCAGCGTAATCAGCTGGCTGAATGGGTTTGTGGGTGATGTAGTGTTCAATAGTCCGGTGATGGAGACCTCTGCTGGCCAGTGAGGGCAATGACTGGGACCGAGTCGGTGACAGAGCCCCCCTCCTGCTATCGGCTCCTGACGTGAGAGGGCAAACGACGCCGGGGGTCTTCCCCGGGGATGAGGGGCCAGCATTTCCGGATGTCGTAGATTAAATTTTTTTAGTAGAGAGGGGTCAAGAATATGCGTGCAATTAATCCATGATCGTTCTTCCGGGCCGTACTACTCCCACTCAATCAAGTATTGAAGAAGTCCACCCCGGTGTCTGGAGCTCAGGATCTCGCAGAGATTGAGCAGAGATGCATGAAATGTGGGAGAGATGCGATAGTGGTTAGGTAGAGCCAAACAGACACAGATATTTGTTTTTCAATCTTAAAAGGACCCACGTACCTGGGGCTGAGTTTCTTGCAGGGAAGTCTGAGGCGAAGATCACAGGTGGATAACCAGACCCACTGTCCAGGAGAGTATGCCGGGTTAGGGCGCTGCTGACGATCAGCCTGTTCCTTGAAACGCCTGACGACGTGTGACAGGTGGGTGTGAGCAGCATTCCAAGTATTTTCGCAGCGTTGGAACCAATTGTCCATTGCTGGGAGTTCTGTGGGTTCTCCAGACCAAGGGAACAGTGGTGGTTGGAAACCTAGTAGTGGCTATGTGATTGTAACAGTCCAGCAGGGCGATGACGTGAATGTTTGTGCATATTGCAAAGGGTACATTTATTGATGAAACTTGTGGTGTCCTTCTTTAAAGTGGACCACCAGTAGTGATTCTGAAGCAGATCGAGGGTACCTGTTATGCCTGGATGTCCTGACCTCAGGTTTGAGTGGATTTCCTGTATGAGTCTCTCTCGTACCAATGGGGGAACAAAGGTTTTGCCTGTTGGACAATCACGTGGTACAGGGTGTTGATCAAGAGCTTTAGTGATCTCGGTCTCTACATCCCAATTTATAGGGGCCAAGATAAGAGAGTCATTGAGAATGGATTGTTCTTCTTCTTTGACCACCTCTTCTTCACATAATCAAGAGAGCGCATCTGCTTTGATATTCTTAGAACCGGGGATATACGTGACGGAGAAATCAAATTGAGTGAAGAATAATGCCCACCTTGCCTGTCTGGGATTTAGTCTTTTAGCTAAACAAATGTATTCCAAATTCTTGTGGTCAGTGATAACCGTAAAAGGGTGTCTGGTTCCCTCTAGCCAGTGTCTCCATTCCTCCATAGCAGAGTTCTCGATTGCCCACAACGAAGTTCTGTTCGGCTGTGTTGAGTTTGCATGAGAAAAAGGCACGGGGGTGAAGTTTGGCCGGATCTCCTTGCCTCTGTGATAACACAGCTCCTATGCCAGTGTTGGATGCATCAATCTCTACAATGAAAGGCAAGTTGGGATTGGGATGATGTAAGGTGGGTGCCGTTGAAAAACAGGTCTTAAGGTTTACAAATGTATCTTCTGCTGCATTATTCCATCATAGCTTTGCCTTACCTCCCTTAATCAGTGTAGTGAGCGGGGCGGCTACAGTGCTGAAGTTCCTAATAAATCGTCTGTAGAAGTTAGCGAATCCCAGAAATCGTTGCAGTTCTTTCAGGGTCTTGGGTTTGGGCCAATTGAGCACTGCGTCTACTTTACTCTCATCCATAGCCACTCCCTCTGAGCCGATAACATAACCTAGGGAGGAGATGGAGGTTTGATGAAATTCACATTTCTCTAGCTTGGCGTAGAACTTGTTCTCAATGAGTTTTTTCAGTACTGCTAGGACATGAGTGATGTGTTCTTCTAAGGAATTCGAGTAAATCAGGATGTCGTCATTGTAGACAATTACCCACTGGTTCAACATGTCACAAAATACTTCATTTATAAAGGCCTGGAAGACGGAAGGACTGTTTGCTAAGCCGAAGGGCATTACGAGATATTCATAGTGACCGCTGGCTGTGGAGAACCCCGTTTTCCACTCGTCCCCCTGCTTTATCCTGATGAGGTTATAAGCATTGCGTAGATAGAGCTTGGTGAAATACTGGGCTGAACGTAGTTGTTCCAGAGCTGCTGGGACAAAGGGCAGGGGATAGCGGTATTTTACTGTGATTTCATTTAGACCTCTATAATTTATGCATGGGCGTAAACCACCATCCTTCTTACCTACGAAGAAGAAACGGGATGCAGGAGATGTAGAGGGGCGTATGAATCCTTTCTTCAACTCTTCTTGGATGTATAAATTCATGGTTTCAGTTTCTGCTTGGGACAGAGGGAAAATTCTCCCACGAGGGGGCAGTGTACCAGGGATTAACTCAATGGAGCAATCACACTCACGGTGAGGAAGTAATTTGGTGGCCCTCTGCTTGTTAAATGCCTCAGCTAGGTCTGTATATAACATGGGGATATCTTGGTTCATGGAGGATTCATTACAGGTAGATATGGCGTTGAGCTCGATAGGAACAATAGAATGCAAACAATTGCCAAGAATTACTCCATCTTATTATCTCACCCTCTTTCCAAGAGATGTGGGGGTCATGAGCTTGCAACCAGGGCCATCCTAATATTATGGCACGTTGAGGAGAGTGTATGATATAGAGATCAATTCTTTCTTCATGGAGAGAGCCTGTTTTGAGGGAGAGTTTGGGAGAGCGGTAATTTACAGTTCCTTCCCCTAGGGGGCATCTGTCTATCGCCGTGATTGCTAGGGGAGAGTCACATGAGATTAATAAATTGAGTTTTCAAGGGCAAAAGTGTAATCCATGAAGTTGCCTGGGGCACCAGAATCAACAATCGCTACGGTATGAATTATATTTTTGTCAATACACAGGGTGATGGGTACAGTCAAAGTTTTGTTGAAAAATTAGGTAAATGTGGTTGAACTCACCGATAGGGTTTTGAGTGGGGGTTTATTTGGGTATTAAACCTTGACATGACCAGAAAGACCACAATACAGGCACAAGTTATTCGTAAGACGTCTTTCACATTCTTCAGAAGACAGCTGAGTACGACCGATTTGCATGGGTTCATTTATGACTTGGGATGTTGGTGTAACATTATGTACGGGGAGGGTAGAACCCATTTGTAAGGGTCTTCGTGTGCGAAGTAAATTATCCAACCGGATGGGGAGCTCAATGAGATGATCCAGAGATTTTCCCTCATCGCGGCAAGCCAACTCCGTCTGTAATTCGGGGTTCAGGGCTTTTCGGTAGATAGTTTTAAGTGGATCATCTGCCCATCCAGTTTGCGCAGCCAGGGTGCAGAAGTGTAAAGCAAATTCTGCCGCTGGTTGATTTCCTTGTTGTATGGGTAATAATTCTTCACCTGCATTCCTACCCCCCTCAGGATGATCAAAAACTACACAGAACCATTGAAGGAAGTCTTTGAAGGTGGGGAAAGTAGGAGTGCTGTCGTGCTAAACTGCAGTGGCCCAGTCGAGAGCTTTTCCAGCGAGTAGGGAACATACAAAAGCGATCTTGCTGTGTTCGTCAGAAAACATGTGAGGTTGTTGGGTGACAAACAATTTGCATTGCAGCAAAAAACGCTTAGCTGAGTTGCCATTAAATGCTAGGCGTGGACTGGAAATATTGCATGCGGTGGCTGCAGGTGGGTTGTTAGGAGAGTAATTGGCGGTGGACTGCGCTGGGGCTGACATATTCATTCCTTGGAGGGTTTTGGCCAACTCCTCTGTCAGTCGAGTGAGGTGAGATAGCTGTTGTTGATGAGTAGCGAGTACTTGAGCTTGGGTAGTGAGTTCAGTAAACAACAATTTCATGGCTGCTGGAGCCATGTTTGGTGAAGTCTTCTGTAAAGAGGAGGCTGACACAGAGGGATCCATTTGCAGTATGTTTATTTGACACAGTTTAATAATAAACACACAGTATGCACTGGTGCATGAACTCACATGAATCACAGGCTTATAAGGTTGATAGGTAGGCAGCTGGCATTCATGTATCAGAGTGGCAGGCAGCGAGTAGCAAGATCAGTAAGACAGTCAGATTATCAAGGCAGGCGGCAAGCAAGACAAGGTCGAAAACAATCCAGGTTGGCAACAGAAGATCAGGCAAGGATAAGTACGCTAAGTAATGTCAGCAGGGCAGAACAAGACTTTGCAATGAAGTGAGAGCGAGAGCTGCTTTTATGTGTGTGTGTGTGTGTGTGTGTGTGTGTGTGTGTGTGTAAGCTGGAGTAACGAGAGTCAGGTGCAGCGTAATCAGCTGGCCGAATGGGTTTGTGGGTGATGTAGTGTTCAATAGTCCGGTGATGGGGACCTCTGCTGGCCAGTGAGGGCAGTGACTGGGACCGAGTCGGTGACATACATAATAATAAACAAATAATGAAAAATAAATGTATAATGAAAATAGGCCTAAATAATTATTTATTTAAAGACATTGCCGCGAAACACTCAGAAACGGTCAGGCGCATGGTCTAAAGAGCTTAAGTAGCATTAAGCAGATCACTAAAAGTATAATAAAAATAATTTTGCTGCAAAACAAAGTTCTGCAAGTTTTTTTTTTTTTAAGTTCAGTACAATTTTTTTTTAGAAACGCCAATGTTCTCCTTTTAAAGTACAATTGTTTTTTTTTTTTTTTTTACTTGTAGTAATGGCTCAGTGTCTTTTGTATTTTAATTTCAATTTCAGTCACATTGCGTGTGAAATATAATGCGTGCATAACCACGTAAAAAGAAAAAAAGATATAAAAAGTTAGAGCTAATTTATCAAAATTAGCTATATTAAATTACAGCATGTATGTTAATACAGGCAGAGTGTGAACAAACTCAGGGTAAGGCTAGGATATGTGCTTGCCTTTTAATACATTTAAAAAGTTTTGCGGCGAACCAAAAAGAGGTTTTAAAGAACATATTATTTAGCCTACATTTTCTCTCGGTATCGTCGCTGTGCGTGCGCTGTCAGTATCCAGTATCTGAATTTAGGCTTTAAAAAATGATACAGTAGCTGAGTGGCGCATCCGGTGTGTGACCCCCTTAATGGTCAGCCATGTTTGTCAAACAATGGAAATATAAGATATTGTCTTTCTTGTGAGCACATAATTCAGTCTGTGAGTAAATAAGTGCCATCTTTACATGAATAATATTAAATAGACTCCTGCTCTTGCTGTTTGGACACACCTCCTGGATGGACACAGTGCTACCATTTTTTAATTAAAAGAGATATTTCAGTTGTGAAGCTTACCGAATCTTAAATTTAATACACATTTTTTATGTTGTTTTAGGAGTGGGCTGAGCTTAATCTCTGACTGTTTAGAACACAGTTTCCTAATTATAAAGTTTTAATTTTCATTATTGTGTTTATTTTACTCTTTTCATCCAAAGATGCTCTTCAGTTATGTAGCTGATTGTGACAAAACTGACTGTTCAAAATAAACAGAAAAAGGAAGCACTGAAGATTTGCTTATTTCTATCGTTTCATGCTGGTACCGAACCTTGACCAAAAAATCGAGGTACATTATTTACAGAATCTTGACTCCAGTGTAACATTACACCTATATATATATATATATATATATATATATATATATATATATATATATATATATATATATATATATATATTTATACAATATATATTAGGGTTGTCACGATACTGGAATTCGGTACCAATCGAAAACGCTGCTGAGCACGTTCTTAAACACCGCTGATTTACCATTGTGTGATTGGCCATGAAGGTCATCAATTCACTCAGCTTACTGCTGCTGACTGAGTGTGAATATCGATATAGGGACACTGAAGCAATTAAAAGTCAAGCCGATCAGCTGGTTTGTCTAGTTGACATGCATGAGATCTGGTGATGAATCATGGATTAGAAATGCTCCAGTGTCTCTGTATCTAATATTTAGGTATTGATATTAATATTGATATTTTAGCCTCACACGATGGCATCAGTTAATGTAGAAATATCAGATAAATAACTTCTTTTAAACGGGGCACCAGACAGCTTTAACAGTCAAAATAACAAACAATCAAATATTGTTAATTAAATTATACAAATATAAAGGTGTTTATTATCTGGCCAAATCTGAATGATAAAGAGATCATCTGACTTGTAGAGCCTTTTACTGTATTATTATCACAAGGAAGACACGATTGTAATAAATGTGTATTTTTTAACAAGTGAGTAAACAAGAGACACTAATATTACTAAATGTACAAAAAATGAAGTGCATAGGCATGAATCATGAAGGTGATTAAGTTTAGGATTGTGATAAATAACTTTGTTATATTTTCTAAAAATAAAACTAGAATCTGATATGGTAAACCTTATTCTAAAATAACAAACAACTGAGGAAGTTTTTGTTAATAATAAATATCAGTGACAAACATGTAATTCATTAGAAAATCTTTTACTGAAACACGCTATGCCAAGGTCTCTGTTAAAGGTTTGGCACGTGGTATATTTACGTGTCTGCTGTTGATGCAGTAGATAAAAAAAACTCGATCTTCCTACAGGCTTTTATGCATAGAACAAGCAAATATAGGCCTTTTGAGCTTTGAGAAGAAAAGATCTGTAGATTCTTGAGCATGCAGAACTAGAGATTTCTGTAGGAGGTGGTTCTAATATCGGGGATAGCTGATGTCTTTACCCTTGAAGGTATGGTTCTGAAAATCTGGAACACGGATATTTCTGGAGGTGGTAGTCCTGAAGCAACAGTTTCAGATGCTTTGAAAAAAGCACTGTGAATCCAATTATCATGAAAATCCTTGCTGGAACACGCAGCAAAGTTGTGAAGTCTTCACCACCATACATGATGGATCACCACAACACGTGTGTTACTACTCTCTCTTTTCGGATATCTTCTTTGAGAGAATGTTTTATCCTTTGTTTGTCTGTCACTTCAGCCCTGATTTTTTTTCTGTATTACAATAAGAGTTTATTTTTTTTTCTTTTGTATATCTACAGCACAGTCCATTCTTTGCTGAACAACTGACAGCCTTTCAGGTGTGGCTGTCAATGGGTGTGGAGAACAGAAACCCACCAGAGCAGCTGCCTATCGTCCTGCAGGTAACTTTCATCAAAAACTTTTTCAAAATCTGCTGAATTTCCTTCCTAGTGTGTGTATAAATCATTATTAGACCTTTGACATGGCATCAGTTTAAAGACAGGTTTGCACAACTTCAAAATGCAACAGACTGTGTAATGTGTGAGCTGAAATCTGCCAGTGTAGCCAAGCGCTGATCATGTATTAATGTTCATGCTGAGGGCTCTGCATGTTTTAAAAGCTTTGACAGTTGGAGCAGAGCTCCCAGCTGAGCTTTTTTAGTGCTCACATTTTTTTCAGTACACAAGTATTTCACTGGTTGCATGCAGATCTGGCAAATTCACCTGATAATAATTCAATTCATCTTTTTTATAGCGCCTTAACTATGTAGTTTGTAAAAAAGCTGCTTAACATAGAAGAAGTTCTAGTAAATTGAAACTGCTTCAGTTTAGTTTTCTGAGTCGGAGTTTAGTTTATTTAATTTAAGTGTCATATAAATGTCACTACAGAAAAAACAAACACTGAAGAGCAATGCACAGATCAATGCAAACCTAGCAAGCCAGTGATGACATGTATACATTATACAAGTTTTAATTCCGAATGCAATTAGTGAAATAAATTAACTTTTGAATATATATATATATATATATATATATATATATATATATATATATATATATATATATATATATATATATATATATTTATTTTTATTTTTTTTTTCTCGATAATCTACAGAACAAATCATCGTTATACAATAACTTGACCAATTAATCTAACCTGTCTAGTTCACCTAATTAACCTAGTTAAACCTTTAAATGTCAATTTAAGCTGTATAGAAGGGTCTTGAAAAAGATTTGCACTTTTTATAAGCAATAAACAAAATACTAAAATAGACTTACATTTAACATGATTATAAACCATAACATTTTGGCTGTATGCTATATAATGAGATATTTCCAGTTTCAAACACTTAAAGACAAAGAGAATAGACCATGGACTAAAGAACAAATATTATTTTAAAAACATTTATTACACATCCAAAAGGTGCATCATACGAAAAAAAAAAACTATAAATAAAACTAACACAAGCAGAAATGTAACTGTGATAAAAAGAAGCCTACTGTACAATTCACTCTTCAAATAAATCTCACTATCAAGCCTATTTTATCATGGCAACTAAAATAAAGTGAATTAGTCTCTGTTGTCTTCCACATTGTTGATGAGATTGTGGATGACATTTTCCCAGTCAGGTACAGTGTTTTGAACAGTACTACAGTAAAGTACATCAATTAATCAGTTGTGGTAATACTATAGTTGCTATGGTAACACACTTGTAATGTGAACAAATTACCCAGTGCTATAGTTTTTTTTTTTACAATATAGGGCATATTATACTACAGTTCACCACATTTTACTGTAGTAAAACTACACTGTATTTCATTTTATCAGTTTACTATTCTTAATACTACAGTTTGCTGAAGCATTCATTATTAACAACTTTTAAATAACACTAGCCTAAAACATAGGCAGTATCCATAACACTCAAAAACACTAGTATTTATTATAGAATTTACCAGAACCTTTTAGTGTTTCGTGTATTGTTGATAAATAGCGTAGCAATATATATAAACCATATCAATATTCTTGGGATAACCAATTTAACAGTAGGATCTCTGGAGAGCTAAAGCACAAAAGGAAGAGGAAACATGAGGCACAAATTTTGAGTCTGTATCATCTGACAGAGCGAGAGCAGATCATTCGCACGTGAGCAGCCATGTTTTGAGTGCGTGCGACTGCGAGAAATTTTGTGGTTAAGCAGTTTTGTCCACGAACAGAAGATTACATGAATACACTCTCGACTTGTAAAACCATGCTTACGGCATTTGTCAGTAAAATAACGGCATATGCACATACGTCCATCTCGCGAATGTACTGTCATTTTCATCTATTTGTCGCTCATCCTCTGCGGGTCAGGGTTTCTGGGCTGAGCCAATGGCCTCGGACCTTGAGCTCAGAGTCTGAAATCATTCTGCGTTCAAAGTAAAGTAAGTTCCAATAGCCAGAGGGAGATTAATGACAACACGTGCATATGTTCATTAACCACAAACAGGAAATAGAACTTACTTGCGGTATTATTTATTTGTTAATGTCTTGCGGGGTTTGTTTTAACGCATCCGTTACTGACAATGTACAGAGTAAAATATTAATGAAAATGTATTAGTAATGCCTTACACTATTTTGTTTGTGTGTGTGTTTGTTTATATATATATATATATATATATATATATATATATATATATATATATATATATATATATATATATATATAGCAATCTGTACATATATTAATTGTAAATCTGTTCATAGCTAGCACAACCTGTATATAATGTTAATTGTACATCCATCTTTAAATATCACCATAGTTTTTCTATAACTGCACCTTATAACTTATACCTGTATCCTGCACTTGCTGCTTTTGCACTGCTGGTTAGACCTAAACTGCATTTCATTGCATTGTACTTGTACATGTGTAATGACAATAAAGTTGAATCTAATCTAATCTAATCTAATCTAATCTAATCTAATCTAATCTAATCTAATAGTTTGATCGCAGTGTTTACTACAATAATGTCACTAATATATGCATACTCTATGTCCTAATTCCATTTCTGTTTAGTTCAGTTATGACTAGGTGGATTAAGGTAATCAAAACTCGCTGTTTTGAGCTTATGTAGGCCTACAGTTTAAAATTCTTGTTTAACTGAATATACAGTTAGTAAATACAAGTACATCTTATTGAACATAATTTATTTTCATCACCAATTATCATAGTAGAACAGTTTCTCAAGCCGTTTGTCATGCATTTTGGAAACAGTCTAATGTGCCACCTGGGTTGAGAAACCCGCCAAACTCGGTCAACTTTGTACTTGTGTACTAGCACATATATTCTTAATGCCTTCGTCAGACATCAATATACCCCTCACTGAACATTATGCTAATGTTTTTCCATATGTTTTCTCTCAGGTCCTTTTAAGTCAGGTACACAGGCTGAGGGCGCTGGATTTGCTTGGACGATTTTTGGACCTGGGTCCTTGGGCTGTCAGTTTGGTGAGACATCATACAGCACACTTTTAACAGATATTTTTGACTGACTTTTACAGTAAAGCTTGTAACACAAACCATGGCTTAACATTACTTTAGGTAATACGCACTGTATGTAAGTTGGTTTATATACATAAATGTTAATAAGACGAGATCTGTGAAAGAAAAAATATCTAATTAAATCAAGAACATACAATTTTTGAAGAAAATGTTTGGCTGCCTTGTATAATTGTTATGCTATTATTGTTGTTTCTGTCACTTTTTTATGCTGTTGTTTTTTTATGCAGGCTCTTTCAGTAGGAATTTTTCCATATGTGCTAAAACTGTTGCAGAGTTCAGCGAGAGAGCTGAGGCCTCTTTTGGTCTTCATCTGGGCAAAGATCCTGGCTGTAGATAGTGTATGTATCTTAAATTGATTGCATTGAAGATTTAGCATTTTTACCTGTAATTCCACATATTTCTCAGTATTATAGAACAAATATTTTAAAAATAGACTTCAATATCTGTTTGTAATTAAGGAAATACTGAAGAGTATGTGATTGGTTCTTTATCAAAGTCCAGGTCGACAATAGAACATTATAGCACATGGTATGAAAGGACTAGCAACAGATCATTTTCAAGATATGCTAGAGTACACCGCTTATGCACAGCCTCTGACAGTTACCACCTAGTGAATAATAGAAAATATTAAAGCAAGAAAAGGTAATACATTACAGTAATACATGACAGGTATTACAGGTTAAGGTATATATTTGTGTGTGTGTGTGTGTGTGTGTGTATATATATATATATATATATATATATATATATATATATATATATATATATATATATATATATACATACACACATACATACAGTTAGATCTATATGCATGTATGCATATATTCATTTTCATTTAATTTTCTTGTTGGCTTAGTCCCTTTATTAATCCGGGGTCACCACAGCGGATTAAACCGCCAACCTATCCAGCAAGTTTTTACACTGCGGATGCCCTTGCAGCCAAAACCCATCTCTGGGAAACATCCACACACACACACTCATACACTACTGACAATTTACCCTACCCAATTCATGTCAAAATGTCAAATGTACTCCACAGTCACCAGATCCCAATCCAATAGAGCCCCTTGGGAATGTGGTGGTTTAAGAGACTCACATCATGAGTGTGCAGCTGACAATTCTGCCGAAACTGCGTGATGCTATCATTTCGATATTTGAATAATTGAATCTATGCCATGAAGAATTAAGGCAGTTCAGAACGCAAATGGGGTCCAACCTGGTACTAGTAAGGTATACCTAATAAAGTGGCCGGTGAGTGTGTATGTGTGTATTCTATGTAATGTAATGATTGTGAGGGTGCAGATGAGATGTAATTTTTTGAGAGACACTCAAATATATCACGTGCGCTGCGTTTGCAACCTCTAAGTCATGTAAAAATTTATTGCAAATTAAAATAAATATAATTTGATTATATTTCGCTAATTGGGTGTTTTATTAGATTATTTGCAATTATTTTGCGTTTAATTAAGAATTTTGCACGATTGCAAAAATTTGCGTTGTCTTGTAGATTTTGCATTGAATTCAGCGATCGTGGAATTGCAAAAAACTAGCTATTCCAACTCATAACTGCACACATGTCATTTATGACATTGCAAACTTGACATTGCAGGTTGAAATGTCACCAAACTAAGTCTGTCACAGATCATAGTCTCGGAATTCAAAAGCAAATCCGTTAAACGTGTGAGCATGGATTCAAAGTGGGTGCCTTTGTACATCATGCTCAAGAATGAGAACAGTCTGCATATAACTGTTTTTTTCAGGAGGATTTAAAAAAAAAGTTGATTCCTGTCTTGTTGTCAACTAAAACACTATGACATTGAGACTCTTTTGAAGTAGACTATTTCTATCCATACCTCTAACGGACCAAGGATTTCCCCAGCAAATATTCACACAAAAGTGGAGAAAAAAAAGCAAAGAAATAAATTAAATTTCACATCAAAATTTCATATTTACTTCTGTAAGTTTTCCTGAAAAGAATTAAATTTTAGGATGAAAATAGAGCATTTTATTTATTTTTTTATTGAAAAAAAATGCCCCTCTAAGATGTTAAAGTAGGGCAGTGTGAGATCAGGGGGGAAAAGCCCCAGCACAAGCACATAAACATAGACTAAGGCTACGTTTACACTGCAGGTAAATGTGGCACGAATCAGATTTTTTCCCCCTCATGTGACTCGGGTGATGACAGTGTGAACAGCCCAAACCGCATGGAATCTGATCTTTTCAGGTCATATCTGTGCCACTTTTATATGTGGTCTTAAACACATTTATATGTGGTCTTGACACAGATCTGATGTTTTGCAATGCGACCACAGTGTGAACGGTTATGTCGGATTTCATGTGACTTTTACATAAACTTTGAGTGACATGCGTCATCATTCTGTGCTGCACACATCATCTACCCCTCAGCAGCACAGTAGAACAGCACACAGGGCGATTACAGTAACACAGAAAGTTGGTTGTTCATGTTGAAAAAGATTTTGAAGGCATAACTGGTGCTTGTTAACAAATCTGGTTGACGATTGAGGCACGGGTTGATCGCGAAACTAAAAAGCATCGTGGGTATTGCGGATAGGGGATTCGGGTGCAATGGAGGAAGAACTTTCTCTCAGAGAGAAAAAAAATTGCAGGTGCCCGAGCACCCAAACCACCCTTCTGCACGTGTCTGCTGTTTATAACGAAGTGAAATTAAATAAATTTAAATAATAAAATTTATTTAAAAATTAAATAATTAACCCTTGATGAGTCCACTAAACCGGTGGTCAGAGTGCCACGCACAGCACTTGTTATAAATCACAAACGATCAGTGTTTTTTATCACAGGAGTCTTATTTTAGGTCTCAAATGACGAAATACACATTAGTGGTAGCAGAACAATCATTTACAGTTCATGAAATACACCACGGTTGTTGAGTTCCCCTGAACCCAGACTTCTTGTTAAGAAGATGGCGTCAATTGCGTTCATGACATTTTGCATTCATTGAAAAGTAAGAATGATAAATAAATCTATATGAAACAGTCCCTTAAAAATGACATTGCGCCTTTAGTTTTGAGATTTGCACTCATGCTTGTTCTGTTGTCTCGACTACAACTTCATTGATCTGAGTATGTATTAATGTAATGTATTAATTACGTCAATGGACCCCATAGTTATGTCAATGGGCTATCCATGATATAAGGGTTTATTTTCCTTACATTGCAGGTGTGCAAATTAGCCATGTTTATGCACGTAATGAAACTCTCCTTTTTATACAATCACTTTCCACACTTAACAGTCCAACCTCAACACAGCTGAAAAAGCACAATTTCAAGTCATTTTTTTTAAATCAGAGTTACCAGTATAACAGAAGGGTATCCTGACATGTTAATTCTTGCTCAATACTGTACAATTTTCTAAAAATTACTGAAATCAAACTTTTACATTACCCACTTTTACAGAACTTTTTTATGTTATATAGAGGTATCAGAATGTCACAAAGCGGCGCTTAGAAAATTCACTAGATGAAACAAGCACAAGCAGTTGATACCTTTTCCATCTTACCCACATTATCCTCCAAAACACATTGTTTTGACAAATAGCTTTCCATCATTCGAGAGTCTGTTAATGTTTGATGGTTGTATCTATATGGTTTGTTTTTGATGTGTCTTATTGTAATTCAAATTGTCTTTCTCTCCCTTGTGTTTTTTTTCTCCCACTTTCTCTTTTCTGTAGTCATGCCAGGCTGATCTTGTAAAAGATAATGGACACAAGTATTTCTTGTCAGTGCTGGCTGATCCGTTCATGCCAGTGAGTATCTTACAGATGACACTGAATCATTTTCTACTTTGTTCAAACCTAAATATATTTATTTACTTGATTAAGTTTCCCATATTTACACTGGTCAAACCACATTTTAATTTTTGTTTGAAAAATTGCTGTTCTTTTCATCAATAAAATAAAGCACTAAATTCTCAGAATCATAGAATAATGTAAATTGTTAATTTAATAATTTTATTTTAACATTTTGGGCTCTGTACACCAACCCAGTCGATTTTAAATGAAACAAACAAGATGTGCTTTTTACTGCAGACTGTCAGCTTTAATTTGAGGGTATTTACATGAAAAAATCTGGTGAATGCTGTAGGAAATTACAACAAATTGCATATGTTCCTCCCACCAGTAAAGGGTCTAAAAGTAATTGGACAGAATAATGATCATAAATCAAACTTTTACTTTTTAATACTTGGTTGCAAATCCTTTGCCGTCAATTTCAGTCTGAAGTCTGGAGACATCCCCAAATGGTTTCATTCCTGGTGTTGCTCTGTCAGGCCTCTATATCAACTGTCTTCAGTTCCTGCTTGTACTTGGTGCATATTCCCTTTAGTTTTGTCTTCAGCTAGTAAAATGCTAGCTCAATTGGATTCAGGTCACATGATTGACTTGGCCATCCCATGACATTCTACCTCTTTTCCTTTAACAACACTTTGGTTGATTTGCAGTATGCTTTAGGTCATTCTCTATCTGCACTGTGAAGCAAGTTCTGAAGTATTTGATTTAAGATGATCGGAAGATATTGTCCGAAACACTTCAGAATTCATCCTGCTGCTTTTGTCAGCAGTCACATTATCAATAATTACAAGAGAACCTCGAAATTCCGTTAGGCCTAATTCAGCTTATAAAATCTCATTTAATGTTTAATGAAAATGTTATTAAAGAACCAGAGCTGATTTTAAATGGAATTAGTCTATTTGACAACAAATGTAATAATAAATATATTCGACAAATTTTTCAAAATAAAAAATATAATGTTCCTAAAGGCAAATTTTACTGGGCATCCTTCATTGACACAACAGACTGGAAAAAAGCCTGGCTATTACCTCATAAGTACTGCATTTCCAATAAAACAAAAGAGGTTCATTTCAAAATTCTTCATAAAATATACCCAGTAAACGGTACTTTGGCAAAGTATTTGGAGATTGACAGTTTATGCACATTTTGTAAGAGTGAAGACGAAACGCTGATTCACATATTTTTTCAATGTGAAAGTACAAAAAACTTTTGGAAAAACTTATATCTCCATATAGGTAACCACATTGCTTCTTCCAGACCCTTTCATCTTCAGGATGTCGTTTGTTATTATGGAGGTGGGGCTGATGTATCAGAGAATTACATTATTGACTTTTTTATTTTGTATGGAAAATATTTTATCCATAAACAAAAATTCTCCTGTTCGCAGCCTTCTTTTTCACATTTTTTAATAGAAATTGATGTTTTTATTAAATCTCTTAGATTAGTTAATAATAAGAAAAGTGATAGATTTTTAGTTCTTTATGATAAATATTTTGGAAACAGCACGGTTACATAAGTCCTCCTTTCCTCTTGCTGTATTTGTGTTATGTATGTTTAATTTTATTTATTTATTTATTTTTTCTCCCTTTTGTTTCTTTTTTTATTTAATTTTTAAAGTTTATATTGTTTATCCTGATCTGTTATTGTCATTGTGTTCTTTTGTGTAAATTGTTGAATTTTGTATGTTTGTTATTGAGGTCAATAAAAAAAAAAAAAAAAAAAAAAAAAAACAAGAGAACCTCGAATTGACAGCCATGCATGCCCATGCCATGACACTACTACCACCATGCTTGACTGCTTAGGATCATGAGCCGTTCCTTACCTTTAGCATACTCTTTATTTCCCATCACTCTGGTACAAGTTGGTCTTGATCTAATCTAGCACTGTGACGGCTTTTTTAGAACACTAATCTATCCTTCCTGTTTTTGAGGCTCATCAATAGTTTACATCTTGGAGAGAACCCTCTGTATTCACTCTGGTGTGGTTTCGCTTGATTGTTGACTTTGACACACATACATCTACCTCCTGGAGACTGTTCTTGATCGGGCCAATCTGGCCAACTGTTGCAAAAGGTGTTTTCTTCACCAGTGAAAGAATTCTTTGGTCATTCACCACAGTTGTTTTCCGTGGTCTTCCGTTTTTTTTTGGTATAGCTGAGCACACTGGTGTGTTCTATCTATTTAAGAATGTTTCTAACAGTTGTTTTGCCACACCTAATGTTTTTGCTATTTCTCAGATGGTTTTTTTTTTTTTTTTTTTTCAGCCTAATGATAGCTTGCTTGACTGATAGTGACAGCTCTCTGGATCTCATCTTGAGAGCTGACAGTAACAGATTCCAAATGCAAATAGCACAGTTGAAATTAAGTCTGAGCCTTTTGTCTGCTCATTGTAATGGATAATAGGAAAATGAGGGAATAACAGACATCTGGCAATGGAATTGCTTGGGAGCCAATTGCCCAATTACTTTTGAGCCCTTAACAAGTGGGAGGCACATATGCAAACTGTTGTAATTCCTACAGCATTTACCTTATTTGGATGTAAATACCCCCAAATTTAAGCTGACAGTCTGTAGTTAAAGAACATCTTGATGGTTTCATTTAAAATTGGTTATACAACCAAAAATGTTTATAGGATTTATGGTCCTATTTTTATGGACCTAACTGGACCCTATATATATATATTTTTTTTTTTTGTTCCAGGCTGAGCATCGAACTATGGCTGTCTTCATTCTTGCTGTCATTGTTAATAACTATAACACAGGACAGGTATGAAAACCACAAGCAGAAAGAAAATATTTGCACTCAGCATAAGCCAAAATATTGGTTGCGAAAACTAATAATTTGCATCACAATAAAGGATGTTTGCTTCACCCATGATTTGTCATAATGTTTTGGTTCTTCATAAATATCTAGAATTTAAATAATACTTTTCATATGTCCTCTCTCTTCATTAGGAGGCATGTCTGCAGGGTAACCTGATTGCAATCTGTCTGGAACAGCTCAATGACCCTCACCCTCTCCTGAGGCAATGGGTTGCAATATGTCTTGGACGAATTTGGCAGAACTATGATTCTGCTCGCTGGTGCGGAGTTCGAGATAGTGCACATGAAAAACTCTACAGTCTCCTGTCGGATTCTATACCAGAGGTTCTGAAAGTTGTCTAGTCAAATGTTTTTGTAGTTTTATAAAATATAGTAATAGGTTTTCTATTGCAAATCCAATAAATAAAATATTAAGCCACTATAATTAGTAATGCACTTAAATGCTTTAGGGCAGTGGTCACCGAACCTGTCGATTGCAGTGGTAGATCTTTATTGCTCTCCTGGTAGATCCTAAAAATTACTGGACAAAAAGTACAATATGTCTTCATTTATTGTACTTGATCAAACTGCTGTTTTTATTTTTTATTATTGTTAACCGGCCTAAACTTCATATAGTGATGACACCCTGCAACTTGAGATATGTTAGCCCGAAAAGTAGTCTTAACAGCTGAGCTCAGCTGTAAAAACTATAGCATTTCTTGCCTGGAACGGCAGAAGGAATTTTGTTTGTTTGTTGAATTGCAGGTCGGCTCCTCGTCACCAGTGGCAGTGTCAAGTGTCATATCTAATTACACCTCTACTGGCATGCTGGCTCAGGGAAAGCAGCAGCATAGAGAGACACTGCAGAAACTGCAGTTACAGGGGTTTGACAGATAAATATGAATTTGTAGCTAAATTTTTAACAATGCGAAACGGCATTACTAGTTGTTTAAGTTCTTGTTTATGTCCTTTCTACAACATACCGTTAATGCTAGAAACTACTAATGTAATAGATCAATTTTAACTAATTAAAATACTTACAGGTTGTGGCTCACATTCCCCAGCTTCTTCTATTTTGGTTGGAGCTGCTCCTTCTTTGAGGAGTTTTTAGCCAAACACAGCACCGAACTGGGAAAGATTGTGGAAGCTGTTTTTTGTCAAATTCTAGGGCTATATCTTTTTTATATATATATATATATAATTTTCTAGACAGATATCAAAATTAAATTGTAAGCAGTTTTCTATTTGTGTCATGTCCTTTGCAAGCCCAAATTCAGAAACAGTAAGCTCTGTGAAAATAGCAGTGTTTGGGTGGCATTTTAGCTTTCTCTGATATAACATACAGTAACATCACCTCTGGCCATGCCCCTTCGCTGCGCGGGGTGTATGTGCATGGTGAATGCACGTAAACTGAAGGGTTTGTAATCGCATTAACCTAGATGTATTTTTTTGTATTCCCTTAACTTTTTTCGCTTTAAGCTTTGCTAAGCTAACTTTGTCAAAGCCTATGGGCAATTTCAGACAAACACAACCTTAATTTTTCTGTTTTTCACCATGTTGTTTAAATATCACATCCATTTGCGCCACTTTGTAGACTCATGGGTGTTCTGATCTAGAAAAGAGGTGTGTTAAGGCGTATTGTTTACCGGTTGCTATTTTGAGGAACGAAAACTGTGAGACTGTGCAATAGACATGCTGAATGCAGGTCTAAAGCTAAGTGCAGATTGCGTTAGTTGTGCGCCTCACTTACACATTGTTTAATGCACACATGATGCACAGCAATATGCAAATACCTTTACAAATAAAAAATTAATAAAAGATTTCAATATTTTTTTAAATTATTACTTTCTACGTAAATATAAAAACCACTGCCTTAATGCCTTCTTCATCTTGGGGGGCTTTTTTAGTTTATTCATGACAATTTACTTTTGTATAATGTTATTATTATTATAAGTAGTATTTATTATATACGTGTTTAAATTAGTTTTATTATAAACAAGTTAAGATTTGCATAGCTTGTGTATTTGGATATAATAATTTTTACCACACTTCGTTATTATTGTTTATCATCAAAATAGAGCCATTTATCTCCCTTTCCATCAAACTTTGAGTATATTACATTCAGAAATGTTGTTTATGTTCACACAGCTACATTACACATGAACTAAAGCTTAAAATAAGATATTGTAGTGGAGGAACCCTTTTTTAGGGGTCAAGCACCAAAGGTGCGTAGACATCTCTTGTATCCATTGTATCTTGTATTAGTTCCTATTATTATTCTTCTGGCTTCTTCTTCTGCTGCTCTGGGAGTCTATGACAGTCCTATGAACCGTTTCTGGCATTTGTGAAAACTTTGGCACACTGATAGAGGACAGTCTGATCTTCAACCATAACATATTTGGACTATCTAACCTAAACTCCTTAGCGCCACCACTTCATTTATCAAAGTTTCACTTATGTTTATTTTTATAACATTTGAACCGAATGGGCTGCAATCAAAATTCTTCCTCTTCCAGCTATTTTTTTTTCCTAGAACGTTTGTCTGATTATAAACAAAATTAAAACACATAATCTACAGACCATGATGACCAAAATTTATGGAATTTAAGTTGATTAGATGAACCGTTTTTAATAAACTTGCAGACAAATGTAACATAGAGCATGCAAAAATTAACTTAAGGTGTTATCTCTGTAACGCATTGACGTATTCACACCAGACTTGGTGTGTTATCATAACCATGTTCTGTAGTTAGCTGCTTTTTCTCAACACACTACCCCCTAGTTGGCCAGAGATTAAAAAAAAAAAATTACATTTTTTTTGGTTATAACTTCTCAAATATTTGTCCAAAATCCATAACATTATCTTTACATTCGGTGTAGCACGCCAAGTTAAAGGATGTCTGATTTTCCCAAGACAGCATTTTTTTGGCCGTCAGACCATTTTGAATTATGTCAAAAATTGCTATATTTTGAATGGATTAGCAAATTGTTAAGAAAGCCAGTATGTGTCTTCGGAACTGTGTCCTTAAGATGCTCGAAAAGTTTTTTTCACAGCGCCACCTTTTGGTCAAACGTTATAATGATATTTCTAAAAATGCTAATAACATTTGACTATTTTTTCCTATTGTTATGGAGCTTGTCTTGATACATTTCTTGGCTTGTCTTGAGAATATTGATACCAATTATGCCTTAATTAACTAAACTGCCTGTCCACCATCTAGCCTTAAGTCAAAAAATGACTTTTTCAAACTTCTCCTGCATCATTTGGCTGATTTGCACCAAATTTGGCTTAGATCAAAAGGTATAGAATTTGTGTTAATAGGTGTAATGACTTTTGAGATGACAAATGTGATGGCATGATGCCAAACTACATCTGAGGCTGTAACTGTTATATTTAAAGATAATGACACCAAATTTTAGGTGTGTCATTGTCATCTTACACTGACCACACCATAAAACAATTGGTAATAACTTTTGACTGCATATGCTTATTTTGATGATATTGGTCTCAAATTATTCCTTTGGTTATGCCGACAACACAGAACCTAATTATGCCATAATCTACCAAACCTACTGTACGCCATTTGGATTTTGTTAAAACCATTATTTTTTAACTGCTCCTAAACCAGATTTTTCATCAAATCTGACTCGGACCATGTAGACCAAAGTTATGGAATTCATGTTGATCGACCAAATTGTTGTCATTTACCATATGTGCAAAATTGGTGTAATGCTTCCAGTTAACATTACAGCTTGAATCACTGCAATGGTTTGAATGATTGAAACCAAACCTAATGTGTGTGATCTATATTAAATTCTATCAATAGAAATCATATAAAATGTATCAAATGGCTTTTGAATAGTTTTGTCAATTTTTATGTGACTGGTCTTGCAGATTCCTTGGATATTACAGAGAACATTGATAATATGTATTTCCTTTATTGACAAAACTTCATTTACACTATCTTGAATTAGTTTAAAAATCTATTGTTTTGAACTCAAAAAAGTTGCACTCAAAAAGGTTTCAGATTGGTTATATCGTTCATGTCTTACCCTTAATGTAAGTAAAACTGTGGGAATGTTTTTTTTTCAATTAAGAAAAATGAGGAGCATTGCTCAGATATTTTAGTTAATGGAGAAGTAATAAATATTGTTGATCATTTTAAATATTTAGGTATAATTATTGACTCCAATTTAAATTTTAAAAAACACATTAAGAAGGTTTCCAAAAGTGCTAGAGCAAGCCTGAGGATCTATAGAAACATTAGGCATCAGTTACCTATGGCTGCTGCTAAACTTTTTATGAATACAATGATTTTACCTCATTTATCTTATTGTGCTACAAGCTCTTCGCATACGAACATTACAACATTAAAACCATTGTATGTTATATATAAACAAACTGTTAAAATTTTAGCTAAAAAGCCAAGGAGCTATCATCATTGCAACTGTATTACACAACAAAAATTACTAACATTTGACAGTTTCTTATTTTATGCTGATGTGTGTTTAATGTATAAAATATTTCATGGTCTTGCACCACCACCCCTCAAACAATGTGTGATTGTCGGCAAGGACAATATAAGACAGACTAGGTCATCTGTTTGAGGTGATTGTTCAGTTAAACTTAAGAGAACTGCTTTTGGACAATCTGTTTTTTCAGTTAAAGCAGCAGAAAGATGGAATAAAATACCAGTGTATATCAGAGAGAGCAGCACTTTTAATAATTTTAAAACTGTTCTTAAAATCTGGCTAAAACAAAATCAAATATGCAGCCACTGATTTGATTTCATTTTATTGACAATGATGTGTTGTATTTATTGTACTGTAAGTGTATATTGTATTTGTTATAAGTGTTAAATTTGTTACTTCCTGCCCAGGGACTACAGATGTAAATTAGCTTTATAGCTAACTCTGGCACAACATGTCATGTTGTACATTGTCCCTGTATAAATAAATAAAGTAAATAAAATAAAAATAAAACCCTCCATAGATCGTTAACCCATTTTTCACCAAATCTGGCTCCAAAATGCTTTCACCATGCTGCCAAAAAATTATAGAATTTTTCTGTTGCTCTGTAGGTTGTTGCCTTGCTTGTTTATGATGTGGCCGCTGGGCTGCTTGCAGCTTTATTTATTATTATCAGTAGTATTAGTATTTATAACTTGCTAATTTAGTACATGCTTTATATTTGAAAACAATAATTTTACCAGTCTATTTTTTTGTTTACAGTTGCAATTTACATGATCTGATTACTGCTAATGTGACAGTGCATTATTACCCAAATATTCACCCCATTCAAATGTGATGTCTTCATTTGAGATGTCATCACATGCAATCATTGCTTCATTTTTATCAGATTGTAATGTGTAGATTTTGCCATTTTCAAGGATTAGGGATCTTGGACTTAAAAATATGGGTTACAGTGACCACTGCATCAGGGAATGTATTAAATATGATACTTTTATGTTTTGGCACTTGGGAATATCAGTTACCTATACGTAGTTGGCTTAATTTGGATAGCAAAAAATATATTTATTTTTGTTATTTTCATGCTTATTTATGCCTATTACAATACATACTGAATGAGCATGTGCTACATTTGCTTTTGAGTCTATTGCTCTATTACATATATAGGCTTTTTTAAAATCTAAATTATGCATGTTTTGAGTGAACAATAAGCAATCAAATCTTTTTTTACATCTCCCTGCCTCCCAACCATCTTGTCTTTCTTCACTCCCTTCCTTCCCTCTCAACCCTTCGTCTCCCCCCCAACCCCTCCCCCCATTTTTATTGTCAAGTAATATTAGTATGTCTGCATTACTTTCTTTGCTAAAGACATCCTAAAGACAAACAAAGTATGCAAGTAAGAAATGCATGCTCATAAAAACTTAAGGAGGCTTCAAAATATTAACTTAAAACTGAGTACTACCTAGTTACCGTAGAAGCACCATAGTTTAATGATCATTATCATTACTGTTGTTTGGTTGGTTAAATAATGGTTTGTGTTGGTCTCATTGGCAGGTACGATGTGCAGCTGTGTTTGCACTGGGCACATTTGTGGGGAATTCAGCTGAGAGAACAGATCATTCTACCACCATTGATCATAATGTGGCCATGATGCTTGCACAACTGATTAATGATGGCAGTCCCATTGTGAGGAAGGCAAGTTATTATTATTATTATTATTATTATTATTATTAGTATTATTATTATTATTATTATTATTATATTCTGTATGCACTTGAAATTTATTTTGAACAGTTTAGTATTGAAATTGTCAAAATATATATTTCAAGTAACAAAAAAAGTGATATTGTGGGGTACAAAACTTGATTTGAACTATGATGATTTGAAGTTCTGTTAATATTTTATAAACAAAATAAACAGTTTCTCCTTTTTTAATGCATATTTAAGGTTTGTACTGTATGATTTTGTACTTATTCTAGCCTTTTTAAAATATGTTTTAATTTAATTTAAAATAGTAAAAGACTTGTGTGAAGTCACATTCACACAACCAATTTATCGTACTGGCCGCAGTTCCAGTTCAAGGTCAAATTATATCTGTCAAATAAGTAATATTTAAAATGTAAACATAATTTTAGAGTTTCTTGGAATTTTTTTCGGTCAAGTCATATAAAATGATTTAGGCAGCACATTCAAATTTCACATGATGCCCGGTGCTCTGGCTCCCGACAGATATTTGACTATGGTGGCTGGTGTCTCCATTTGCACATTCTGTACTATAGAGTCACCAATTACCAGGTAACTTTATCAGGTTTCTCAGTGGGCGCACCACTAAGGAGGCTAAACATGTTTGATGTTGGAATATATATATGGGCTTTACATTAACACCCGCCAAATGCGGGTAGATTTCAGCTTTGGCGGTTTAGACAGACAACCCCACTAGCCACTTTGGCTGGTTGAAAATAATTTTTAAATTGTAGTTTTCCTAAAAGCAGGGTTTGACAATATAAGGATGGCCCAATATGCGTGCAAATGTGATCTTAGAATCGAGGAGTAAAATAATTGTGATCACGCGAGCAGAAGAAAGCAAATGAATACCGAAGGAGAAGATGATGATCACTCGCGCTAACAGCTGATGTGATGCTCGCGACTGCTTAAAACACCTGCGCGCGACTGCTTAACGCGTGCGCGCTCCCGAATCGTGAAGCAACCGTGTCTGGAACAGGTTCTGGAAACGCAACTGTCATTGGTTTTCTTTTAAATAAACTACACAAAAAGTAATGAACATGCACCCGCAGTCCTGATGCTTTTAAGAGCTCAAAATGTGTCTTTTCTTAAGCAGCGCCGGTTGCTTTCTCTTTGAACAGATTATTAAATGGCCTAAAGTTAACCGTGAGCATGTGATCATTCTTTTATTATCGCATTCATACATTGTTTCACCTGCTCTCATTTGCTTACGGTTTTATTTGCTTTTAATTTTTGTTAAAATGGTTTAATTATTAGTATTTTTTTTACAACATTGCTTTATGTTAGATGAACTCTCCATTTATGTGCAGTTAACTGGTAATCCGAGAGATCTTTAGCCACGACAGATTACTGTGCATGTTTTTGATACGTGGCAATAGTTATTTTTTAAAAGTCAATTGCTTTCTTTTTTAAGAAATGTTTTGTTAAATAAAAAGTATAGTATACAGCTATATTTTGCTTGTTTTGACACATTAAAAATTTGTTTCTAAGAAATAATTATTGTTTTGTGTGATTATAGAGATAAATTTGGTACATCGTTAATTTTGAGCTCTAAAAAAGTCATGTGAAATAAAAACTAATTGCAATATAACACTGTGAAAACATGACCCATTTGCTTGTGCTCATTAAGCAAACTCGTACTCGACACACAAAAAGTGAAATGAATGAGGACGCATGTGGACATAACACAAAATTTAAATCAAGTAATTTTAGCATGTCAACGTCAAATTTATGCATATAAAATATATTTTACTAACAACAAAATTATAGCTAGTAAAAATGCAGAGTGGCTAATAACAATGGAAAACTACTAGCCACAGTGGCCGGTGATTAAAAAAGTTAATGTAAAGCCCTGTATATATATATATATATATATATATATATATATATATATATATATAAATAAATAACGCAAGTACTCACAACCGTCCTCCTATGGCAAACTTAATTAAAATAATTTTATTATCTTTATCTGAAAACAAGACAATATCTGGATGAAGAGCTGTGTAAACCACATCTGGGAACTGAAGTTTTTTTCGAACTTTGACTCTCAACTCCCAAGAGCTGTGGCTTGCATCAAGCTTGACTTTGCTACTGTCCTAGATGCGACAGGCTTTGCCCCTTCCTTAATAAAGCTGAAGATTTTTTTATCTGAACTTCTTCTTGAGCCTCTTTACAATTGAATCAGCAAGGGTCAATTAAGATACCCTCTCAATGGATATGGCACCTTGTCATATTGCCACCTATATCAACCCTGGGTTAAAGATGTTTTACTCCCGGACAATATGTGTGCCAGTGTTTCCTTTTGGCCTCAGAGCTTGCAGTATGGGTCATCTCTCAATCCCCAGAAGTGCAAATAAGATGGTGAAGGAAGGGTGTCATACACAGTGCAACAAGATGGAGATGTGGTATGGCTCCAGTCTTTATAACTCTGCCCATGTGATCTTCCACTTAAGCAGATACCACTTTGTCCATGCTCCCTGGGATGCTTGTTCCACTGCTCTAGAAATAGGTCTCTGTTAATCTTGAGCTCTAATTTATGCGTGCACTATACCTCGTTTGTACGCAGTGGTCAGAAACTTGAAAGTAACTCATTAAAGAATAAAGTTACCAAGCACACCATTGTTTTTCTTGTGAAATTCTCAATAAGTTTGATGTGTCAAATGACCCTCTTCCTATTAAAAAACAAAAGCTGGATCCAAGATGGCCGACTTCAAAATGGCCACTATGGTCACCACCCATCTTGAAAAGTTTGCCCCCTCACATATACTTATATGCCACAAACTGGACGTTAATATCACTAACCGATCCCATTTCATTATGGTGTATCCATATAAACAAATGACCCACCCTGTATACTGATTTTAAATGTAAATCTATGAAGATAACACTTTGTGGCAAACAGGAATTTGAATAGTGTCCTGATTGCCAAGAATGTGCATGAAATCTGCAGCAATTTAAAATGAAATTGCGAACTTCACAACATAATGCAACATTTGCTTTATTTTGCATTAAATTCAGTAACCGTGAATACTAAATAAGTTCTACTAAGTAAGGTATTTTAGGTTTACAAAAATGTAGAGCCATTTAGTGGATTTGTCTTCTGAAACTTTCAATGAAATGGTCCTGGAGCAGCATATTTGTTTTGCAAAAAAGAAGCCTAAAGCACGTATTTCCAATAAGCCTGGTTTGGACATTTTACTATTAGGCCTTCCAAGGCAATGGCAATACTTTCTTATACTTTCATACACTGTAAATACACTGACAGTGCCATAGACAATCTTTACAAACTCTTAACTTAATGTTAAACAAAACACTAAACTGAAAAGCATACATTAAACCAAAACTTGTTCATTTATTTGCAAATAAGAAATGAATGGTCAAATATAAGTTATGTGTTAAATGAATAGTGTATTCATTTATTTATTTTTAAAAAAACAGAATTAAAAAAATGTGTCTCAGTATACTCAAAGCTTTACCAAATTTGATCTGTAAAAACTAAGGGCTGTAATTTTAACAGTAATTAACTGTAAAAATGATACAGTAAAAATCTTTAATCTGGTAACAGTAGGCTTTCTTAATATATGGGGAAAAAAAGAAAAATTCACTTTCTCAGAATTCCCTACATGACACTTAAATTGTTATAGTTAGTTATGTACATTACAGTTTAATGTTACATCTAATTTGAAAAGATAATGTTTTTTGCATTACTTAAATTTTTTTATGTATTACCAGTATGGAGTTTAAAAGTTGTGAGAACGACACTGCTGTGGAGCTCTCCAGTGTTTGCACTGTTTTTGTTAGTTTGTCCTGTTTTATGTTTTTCAAACACGATCAGTTACATCAGGGACGAGCTGCTGACAATTCGGCATTGTACACCAACTAATCAAAAAGTGGATTTTGATTTCTCTGGCGTTTTGCGGAATATTATCGTTGACGGAGCAGCTGCACTAAGGAAATGCTACTAGACGCACAAGCAAGGGTAGCGAGTCAGCGCACTCATCAGGCTGAGACAGCGCAGCTTCAGAACTGCACTGCCCAGCATCCATCTGGGGACTCTCCGCTCTCTTCCTAACAAAATGGACTACTTTTGCTCACATGCATAAACAAGAACTTTAACAACTCTGCTGCGCTGTGTTTCACGGAAACCTGGCTAAATGAAGCCATTCCGGACAGTGCATTACACCTACAGGACCTTCAGCTGTACAGAGCAGATCGCCATACGGAGTCAACAGGCAAAACGCACAGAGGTGGGACATGCTTTTACATCATCAGAAGGTGGTGTATGGATGTAACTGTGTTAAAGAAGATGTGCTGTCCTAATGTGGAAGTGCTTTTCATTAACAGTAAGCCATTTATTCACCGCAACAGTTTTCCTCGTTCAGTCTCGTCTGTGTTTATATTCCATCGCAAGCACATGTAAGTACTGCGCTGCAACAGCTGGCTGATTTGGTCACAGAGACAGAACAACAACACCCGGACTCTGTTTTAATCATTCTTGGTGACTTTAATCAGGCAAAACTCACACATGAGCTGCCTAAATTCAAACAGCACATTACATGCCCCACAAGAGACAATAACATTTTGGACCATTGCTACGCCACAATAAAGGATGCATATCGCTCCATCGCCAGAGCAGGTCTAGGACTCTCCGACCACTGCCTGGTTCATCTTATACCAACTTACAGGCAAAAACTTAAAACTAGTAAGCTAGTATTAAGGACTGTTAAGAGATGGACCAATAACACAGAGCAGGTCTTAAAAGCCTGTTTTGAGTGCACTGACTGGAGTGTTTTTGAAGCTGCAGCCACAGACCTGGACGAGCTCACAAAGACTGTAACATCATACATCAGTTTCTGTAAGGAGTTATGCATCCCTACCAGGACCTACTTATCATTTAACAACGATAAACCAGGGTTCACATCAAAACTCAGACTTAGCTTTGTCAGGCCAAAGAGGATGCCTACAGGAGTGGGGACAGAATCATGCACAATCAGGCCAGGAACTGACAAAGGAGATTGGTGTGGTTACGAAGAGCTATGCCAATAAGCTGCTAAACCAGTTTTCTGCCAATGACCCTGCATCAGTGTGGAGAGGCTTAAAAGATTTTACTTATTGCAAGACACCATCTCCCAGCATCGACAGTGTTACGACTTCTAAGTTTTGGTATCTAGGGTTTAAAAGGTAACATTTAAGGTGATAATATTTTGTGGTCAGTTGGTGGCAAAATATCAACACGACCACCAAAATACTGCAAAAATAAGTGAATTTATTTACAATAGTGAAAGGAAGTCAAAAAGCTATAAAGTATTATTTACAAGATCTCACAACATACAATAAATCAATCAATATAGATTAAAGATGGTGGGGGAAACGAGAGTTAAGTGGCGCCAAACAAATGAAAGAAATATAACAAAAACCCCAATTCTAACTAATAATTACCCTCTAAACTGTCTAATACAAAATAAACAAACAAAACATCTTCAGCGTTTTCACACTATAACTAATCTACTCTTCTAACCAAATATACGGAGAAAACTTACAGCGGGTGGCGCTCACTTCTAAACTAGTGTGTTTAGACAGTGGAGTTATCTGCGTGATGTAATATGTATGTCACGTGACATCTAAACTCCTCGAATCCAAGAGACAGGCTGAAGACAGACGTCAGGGGATTGTCACATATACACATCCAAGACGGTAACAGCAATCAACACAAGAACAAGACCAAAATCAAAACTAAGTTCACGTCAACATCACAGCACATAACAACAAGCCAAAAACACACACAAAGGCAAGCAAAGACCGCAAGCAAGGCAGAGCAAAAGCAGAACGAGCTTCCCCGCTCGCATCCCTTTTAAACTTTGAGCTCCTGTGCTGATTGGTTGTGAAGGTGATGACGTCACAAGGTATAATTGAGATTGACGTCTTCACGGACGAATGGGATACTGGAATGGGCGAACCTGAGAACTGACAGAAAGAGGAGGAGGGAGCAAGCGAGAGAGGGAGAGAAAGAGAGCGCACACACAAGCAAAACAAACAGGCATATACATATGACTGTAACAACAGCAATAAACATCTTGCAAACGAGCTGAATATGTTCTACTGTAGATTTGACACCTTCAGTAAACAGATAGGAAGGAAAGCACCAAGCCCAGATGGTATTTCACCAGCCTGTCTGAGAACCTGCTCTGACCAGCTTGCTCTTATTTTCTCAAAGATCTTCAACAGATTACTGCAACAGCCCAAAGTTCCATCCTGCTTTAAGCACTCCACTATCATCCCAATCCCGAAGAAGCCAAAGATCACAGGACTCAATGACTACAGACCTGTTGCCTTAACATCTGTGGCCATGAAGTCATTCGAAAGACTGGTGCTAGCATATCTGAAGGACATCACTGGCACCACCCTTCCTACTCTTCAAGAAATTTACTCTTCCAGATTGAGTAAAGGGGCTCGCAAAATCACGCTAGACGCCTCACACTTCAGAGCACCAAGCACAAAAACAGCCAGACACAGCAAAAGTTTCTTTCCTCAGGCCATCTACCTTACGAACAGTTAAAAATTCCCCAACTGTGCAATAAATATGTGCTATACTTTATCATACGCTCTTGTACAAAGCACCTTTTATCAATATACAATGCAATGCTTTCTCTATACGCTTTTGTACACAGCACCGTACAACCTGTATATTTATAACAAATCTGTACATACAATTCAACATCCAGATTTCTTGACTAATTGCATCTCTGTTTAATGTTTATCATCTTTTTTTCATATTTATGTTATGTTGCTACTTGTCACTTTATGGACACTGGACGCTTCTGTAGCCAAAACAAGTTCCTTGTGTGCGTGTGTAAAGCACACTTGACAATAAAACTGATTCTGATTCTGATTTTAGAATGTTCTTTTTTTAAGTTCCTGTTTTACATGTTATAGTACATAAATTAACATCATTACCTCACCACACTAATGTTTTTTTCCGAAGTTTCCAGTAATTCTGGGTGGTATATTTTAATTTTTATTTTTTTTTACTTCAACAGCAGTTATGCAGTTTCACTTACATTCAGCAACATTTCATTCATGCCCTGTAACGAACTCTGATGTACTGGATGAATGTCACAGTACATCATATGTAGGCCCCGACAGAATCTACGTATGTTGATTGCTATTTCTGCTGAGAATTTTGGGAAACATCTGCGGATTTCTGTGGAATTATTTTGGGAGTATCATAACTAAAACCATAATATGTAAAATAAAAAAATAATATCTTTTAAACTTTTATTTATGTTTAAAATGTGGATCTAATTAGATTAACTTTATTTGGTAAACAAAGCAAGACTCTCCTATAATATATCAACTAAAAGACAGAAAATATTACTTTAGAAACTGTATTTTAAATAAATCAAATGAACATTTACATATTAGTCCATATGTGGTTGGGTAACATTTCTGAAGTTAATTAAAAAACTTAATAAATATAGATTTACACACATTTACTCAAGTAAATAGTTTGAATTAATGATGGGCTAAAAATCTGCGGAATTCTTCCGTGTGGGCCTAATCATATGGTAAAATACTGTAGTATCTACAGTAGAAAATACCACCATATCTTTAAGGTAAAAAAAAGTTGTTTTTTTTTTTTTTTTTTTTTTTTTTTTGCAGTGTATGAATCAGATTTAAGATAACATAAATGAACCAAAGAATATGAGCTCTATTAACTTTTTTCAACCTTTCTTTTAAAATCTTTAGGAGCTGGTTGTTGCTCTAAGTCACTTAGTGGTCCAGTATGAGAGTAATTTTTGCACTGTGGCTCTGCAGTTCATGGAGGAAGAGAAGAATTACGCTGTGCCTTCACCTGCCAATTCCACAGGTAATTATTTATAACTGTGTTTGGTAGACAGCTTTACAAATTCTAACTTTTTTTTTTTGCATTATGCTAATTTATATCAGTGAGAACTGTGTAGATGCTAAAATTATGGTTAAATTTTCAACTTGTTGAATTTGCCGAGTATAACTGGTTGGTCAGGTATTCAGCACGAAATTAACAACTTTTTTGTTGTTGTTGGTGGTGCATAGAAACAGGAAACATTACTCCAAGTAGGGACAGTCCTGCCATTCCTCGTTTAAGATCAGTGAACTCCTACACAAACCTCAGAGCTGCCACCACTGCTCGAACCCTTAATAAGAGCCTTCAGAACCTCAACCTAAATGAGGAGGGTAAGTCAAATACCACTCTGCATCACTAAGCATAAAATCCCTGTAATTGTAATGTCATTACAAGAGAGCTTGGGTCCCTATTTGCATGCTATCTGACCCACAGCATAAATCTGTATATTCTTGCCCACAAAGTTAAATATACTTTGTGCTCAGTTGTCTGTTCTTCATACATGGATTACTCAATTAGCTGGATTTGATTATTGATTATTTGACATGATCCAGGAAAGTGTTGTTCTTTAAAACTCATCCAAGAATTGTTGTCATAGCAAAAGGTATGGTATCTCAATCCTTTTCAGGAGCAGGCTTTTTTCATAGGTATTTTAGGTTATATGTACTGTATTATTTTGAGAAAAATAGCAAAATAGTACAAATATCTTTAAAGAAAAAATTATGTAAAAAGTACAAATTCTGAGGGATTGTGAGGGTGGCCCTCCCTAAAGGGTTCAAAGAGAACCTTTATTAGTGACACCTTACAATCACTAAGAGGCGACACTCAATAGAATGTTCCATTGCAAAAGCAAGCCCAGCAGTAGCCCCGCGATTCTACCTTTTTGGAGTGAAAGCGATCAGCCGCCCATTGGATCTTATTGCTGTCGCAATGGCAAGCAGCGGCTTGGTTTTTTTTTTTTTTTTTTTTTTTTATCTAAAAAGCACATTAAGGCTGAGATACAAATTGAAAGATGACAATACAACACTTACTATTACAATCATCAGCACTTTTAATAGTTTATTTTACAAACCTATAATATACTGTTGTTCTATTGGAATTTTCATTCCAAAATAGCTGCTTTAGTGCAATTTGTGAGTGTGTGATAATATGTTTGGCCTATATTCACATTTTCTTTTAAAACAATAATTTATGCATATGTCATGCATCCATTTTGACAGCTAATATGTTTTCAAAATCAAAATGCATTTTTGATGCAAAATTTATTTAAACAGCCAGTTATGCCTTATGCCACAGGATTACGATACTTGAGTATCCTAAAAAAAATCTGAAAGTAAAACTAAATAAATTGCTAAATATTCTTGACACAAATTTTCCAGCCCACAACAAATGTGGAAAGTTATTGCACATCATATTTAACAAACAGTTTGCTAAAAAATTTATGTGATTTTGCTCACATTGATAATTTAATATTAATCAAATGATGTTATTACCGGCACATTACTTTGTGCCAGTGTAATGGAGGCCAGCTAGTGAAGTGCTGTGCAGGTAAACCTCACTCCTCTGACCTCTAAAGGTGCTCAAGCGACAGACGCTAAAGGCCATGGTCTTTTGCCTCTTTGTTAGAGCAACTGTCTCCCATGCCGGTCACCAGCCCGATCCTAGCTCGGAGGAGATTGGGTGATGTAGGTTGCCGGTTCGATCCTAGCTCGGAGCGGTTTGGGTGATATAGGACCGGCGGGGTTACACTAGAGCAATATCTCTGATATCTGATCCGGCACCTTATTTTACCGGCCACTTAGTGCCCGTTGCGATCAGATTTTTCTTCCGATGAATTTCTGGCAGTGTCCGAAGATTTCAGACACTTTTCTGCAATGTGACAACATCTGGGATGAGCGTCAATCCAAGAACTAATTGGAGCTCCGAATTTAGTTACGCAATCCATGAGACAATCAAATGACCGTGGGGAAATATCAAAGCAGTTTTTTTCTTCCTGGTTTTATTATTGAGATTGCTGTGTGCAAAATTGCTACTACAATGTGTTTTTGTTTGCTATGAGGAATCATTTCAAGACTTGGGATAGTGATATTGTCATGGGGGGGCGTTTTCTTTCATATTTGGTGCATCTTCATTGTCATTCAGTTTGACTTTATGACAGCTGAGATCTTACAGTCTGACATGAGAACCATGGTCGTGCAGTCTGACATGCTAGAATCGTTCATGATTATAAAAAATCGCACAGTGGGAGCCGGCCTTTAGCAAGGTAAGAAGAATAGACCCAGGTGTGTCCCTTAGAATGTAAAGTAAATGGTCAAATACAAGTAAAAAGATAACCATGATCATGTAAATATAGTTCATGAAACAGAAAGTGAGTGAGTAAAAATCTCAGTTCTGTCATTTCTTGTTCCCTGTACTCCTTCTCATTTTGTTGTAATGTTTGTGTGAATTTTCAACAATTTTCAATTATTAATCTTTAACAGATTAATATACACTATCTGCTGTTGTGAATGAAAAATAACAAATGAAGAAGAGAAAATAGCTTACTGCTCTTGACTAGATAATGTGTAGCTTTAATAATAAGAAGAAAAAGAAGAATTTAGTATTGCAATCTTTATTTGCAGTAATTAATAACAATAATTTAGCATTGAAATCGTTATTGAAAGTTTTATTATAAACAATGTGTTTGGAATTATATTGATATTGTAAAGTAAAATTACAGATACTATAATTTTGGTAATTTCGCCCATCCTCTCTGTTCCCAGCATTGGTCATTTTTGAATGTGTGTTTTAGGTGGTCCGGCAGCATTTTCTCCAGGGAACCTGAGTACCAGTAGCAGTGCCAGCAGCACTCTGGGCAGTCCTGATAATGATGAATACCTTCTCTCCTTTGAAACCATCGACAAGATGAGAAGAGTCAGCTCATACTCATCCTTAAATTCTCTCATTGGTAAGATTTCCTTTTTCAGCAGCAGACAAGACCGTTATTGGTTGTTACAACTGTTTGAAATAAAAAAAAATGCAGCTGACAACAGATAAAACATTGAAGAGAGCGTTCAATAGTTTGGCCAACCTTTTATACAGGCAAAAATGAATAAAAAATAGAATAAACTGGAGTGTTGATTGTGCCTCTACTGACACTGAATCAGTTTATAACTAATCATGACAATGTTTCTTATTACTTACATTGTGTAATTGTAATATCATAATCAAATAGGTATCTGAGCAAATTTTAAGACCAATCTGTTTGTCTGTAAGAAAAGCTTGTTTAGTAGCCAATATGAAACAAATCCTTTTTATAACACTCATAATAACCATTGTGTTGTGATGAAGAGTCAGATAAGTGTAGATCCTTTTGCAGCTTTTTATCAAAATCCAGATTAGTAGCAACAATACTCAGCATAAGAAGTCACAATGGCCAATCCAATAGACAAGCAAGTGTCTGGCAAGTGGAAAACAGTCAGAGTACATAGACTGATTAATGTCTGGTAACACAAAACATAGACCAGGGGTTGTTCCAGGCAAAAAAACAAAAATCAGAAACGAGAACACAGCCTAAATGTCAAAGAACAAGCAGGCAGACAGGGACAATAGGAACAAATAATTAACAGCTGGGGCAACATAGGGGCGTAGATTGGTTTGTAGTCTGTAGTGTCATCATGAGAGCGTGTCTTTCTGTGCATGTGTTGGACCTTGGCTTATGGAAGCCGCTGAAGATTTTAAATCTCTCTTTGGAGAAATCTTCTGTTTGAGCTAGGCCTGGTGTGTGAGATTTGAGACAGGTTATACCTCCTGTGAGAGCAATCAATCCTTGGTATGAAGGATTATGTTGGTTGAAGTCCGAACGGTGCCCATTCAGAATTGAGAATATTCCCTAAATTCAGAATTCAGGGTGACTGCTTTTTGCTCCAGATAAGTCTTTAATCGAGTTTTAAAATGAGAAAGTCTGCCTGAACCTCTGACATTATCAGGAAGGCTATTGCAAAATGTAGGAGCCATATATAACAATGGTTGACGTCATTTAGTCAACTTTGCTATTCAGGTTAGAACTAGAATCCCTGAGTTTTTTTGTGATTTTAGTGAGGGGGTTTGATTGTAGCGAGACAGAAGGTTGATTATATGAACATGGTTAGATAAAAAGAAACTAAGCACTTTTGAGCCTGGTTTCTAACAAAGCTGTTTTAATATGTTGCACTACAGGGTGGGCCATTTATATGGATACACCTTAATAAAATGGGAATAGTTGGTGATATTACTGTCCTGTTTGTGGCACATTAGCATATGTGAGGGGACTTGTAAATGACTCATAAAAGAATAAAGTTACGGTAAAACCAAGCTCACCATTTTTTTTTGTGAACTTCCCAATAAGTTTATTAAGGTGTCCATATAAATGGCCAACCCTGTATAATGGAATAGTTAAAATAGTATATTCATGCATGCATAGGTTTCAGAGGCATTATCTAGATCAGGGGTGTCAAACTCAAATTCACAGAGGGCCAAAATTAAAAAAAGAACATTGTCGAGGGCCAGTCCAATTATTTTTATTAATTAATTTGTTTTTATTATCTTTAAGATACAGTAAACTACTGTATTAATCATCCTCATATATTACAATTGAATTTTTGCTTAAATACTGAAACCAGAACAGGTTTAAGAAAATAATAAAAACAAAAACTGAAAAAATATCAGGCTTCTATATATTTAACTTTATTCATTTTAATTATAACCTAAATCTTTTTATCACAGACCATCAAGGCCAACACCTAAAAAAAATATCTCTTTCAACTTTGAACAGACCATGCCATCAGTAAATGAAATAATATTTATCCATTTTAGTTTTTATCACTGTTCATTTACTCTGATGATGCACATGGGTCCAAGCCAGATACTTGGCATCGCTTTTTACATGCAAGTGCATCAATTTCTGGAGTCAGGCTCTGCGCAGAGGAAATCCTCAGGACTGAATGAAGGTGATATGGTGCGTTATTCACATCAAACGTAAAGGGGTTGCTACAAAGTTCAAATCTACATTTTTGGGTTTCAAAGTCGGCAAATTGTTGGGCAAACTCAGCGCCAAGTAGGATGAGTTTTTCAGCGAACTGTGCAAAAGTAATAACTTCATTAGTGGTCTGCTCTTTCGTGACTTGGTAGCACAAAAAATGAGCCAGGTTTCCCTGCTGCATCTGATTCTCCCACAAGCGCAACTTGGTTCTAAAAGCCCTCACGGCGTTGTACATGTCTGTGATGATGTGCGCGCGCCCCTGAAGCTTCAGATTGAGCGTGTTGAGATGATTCATGATGTCACATAGAAATGCAAGCTCACATTGGAACTTTTCATCCCTGAACTCTGTTCTGTGTCTTTCCCTTTGCTTTCCATGAAAAGACAAATTTCCTCACGCAGCTCAAAACATCTCTTTGCAACTTTTCCTCGGCTCAGCCACCTCACCTCTGTGTGATAGGGCATGTCGCTATGGTCTGCACCCAACTCCTCAAGAAAAGACTTGAACTGACGGTGATTCAAACTTTTAGCTTTTATGAAGTTGACAACTTGCGTTACAGTGTTCATAATGTGAGCCATTTTCAAGGCTTTTCCACACAAAGCCTCTTGTGTATGATGCAGTGGTAAACTGTAAGCTCACCTGCCTGCTTTTCCCGCATCTTGTCTCGCATCCTGCCGACCAATCTGGTCTTTTGACCACACATCGCGGGTGCTCCGTCAGTGGTCAGTCCCACAAGCTTATCCCAAGGCAGCTTCATTTCATCGATACATCTGGATACCTCCTCAAAGATGTCTTTTCCTGTCATGCATGGATTTTAGTCCTAATGTTCCTCTGTAACAAAGATTCTTGTCCACTCCACGAATAAAAATTGACAGCTGGGCTGTATCGGAGGTGTCGCTGCTCTCATCCACAGCAAGTGAGTATGCAACAAAATCTTTCTCATCAGCTGTTCTTGTAGATTGGTGGCAAGTTCACATGCATGCTCAGCTACAGTATTTCTGCTCAGGCTAACATTTAAAAATGCCTGTTTTTTTTCCGGGTAAACGACCTCACATATTTTGACCATGCACATTTTTATAAACTCTCCCTCATTAAAGGGCCAGGCTGATTTGGCGATCTCCTGCGCCAAAATAAAGCTAGCCTTTATTGCAGCTTCACTTTGGGATTTTGCTTTGGTGAACATAGTTTGCTGTGACATCAGACCTTTTTTCATCTTTTCCACCTTCTTAAGTCTCTCATTTGCGTTCAGATCCTTATACTTGTCATGGTGTCTCGTTTCAAAGTGTCGTCGTATGTTATACTCTTTTGATACAGACACGTTGGTGCCACATACAAGGCAGATAGGTTTATTCTTTACCATGATGAACATGTAGTCTGTCTCCCATCTGTCTTGAAAGCTTCTGTTTTCTATTTTTAGTTTGACCATTTTTCGGGAGGGTGAATTTGAGCGTCAACACAAGAGGTGGGGGTGTTTTCGCGCTCCGGAGTCTGGCGCGCCAGAACAGAATTGTGGGAATTGTAGTATTAAGGTCCCTACACATTAAACGCGTTTTTGACGCTGTCTAACGCTCGTCAAGGTGCAAGCAGGCGCAAGCAGACATTGAAGCCAGAGCAGACCTGGCGTCAATGCCGTGATGACATCTGGGCGCGGCCAATAGGAGAGAAGCTGTTTTTAGGTTGGACGGAGTTCCCGATGCAGAGCAGTAAGCCCCTGCTGAGCTGAGCTAAGCGATAAAGGAGAGTTTTCTCCGTGGTGTCCCTTTAAAAAAGTTTAATATGTAATTCGTAAATTGTTAAAACTGACAAGAAAGACTGGTATAATACTGGTGAAATAATAATCATAATTAAATAATGCCGACACTTCGAGCCCCGAGTATCGCCAATGCCTCGGCATTTTCGACAATCAAAAGAGACAGTTCCGGCACTCATAGAAAAATGCTGCCTCAATTGCGGGACGATTGCCACACATCGAGCCTGCTCCATTTCCCTTCCGTTCGTGTTTTTAAGACACGAACGAAAAGTGTCTCGGACGGAAGTGCTTCTTCTATCGCTTAGCAGCAGCTAAATTTAGCTTTCTACTCCACATCGGGAACTTCCGCCCCCGGCACTGGCTGCTCTAATATTGGCCACGCGTATATGTCGTCACAGTGTTTTGATGCTCGAATTAAAAATGTTTTAAATCGGGAGTCAAACGCCACCCTTGCCCGACGCTCTGTGCCTCAGCGCAGACTTGCGCTCTGTTGTTGATGTCCCACATACACAATGAATGGCTGTGCTGACGCCACCCAGCGCTTGACGCGTTCAATGTGTAGGCACCTTTAGCGGTACGTGTGCTGTATAACGGGCCAGAGGGCCAAGGTTATAATAGTTTTAGATTTTTCATTAGTTTTAGTTTCTATTTCATTTTGACTTTTTGTTTTCAAATTCAGTTAGTTTTTATTAGTTTTAGAGGCAGATTTCCTAGTTTTTATTAGTTTCTATATTTTAAAATGTCCTAGTTTTAGTTTAGTTTTTATTAGTTTCAGTATTAGTTTCAGTTTTTTTTTTCTAAATGAGGATATTTGTTAGGTACAAGATTCAAAATCAACAGGATAAATATTGTATAATTAAAAACACAGTCATACATTTTTTGAAACATGTATTCAGAGGACACATGAACACTATCATCTACCAAAACCATCTACCCATCCTCAACTTCAAGTACAACAGCCCACAAGAAAGCAGCCCTAAATACAATATGTGTGCAAGGCTGCTTGTGAGGTTAGACGTAGTGATGGGCAGGGCCGGATTAGTCAATGGGCATTATGGGCACATAATGCACATACTTTCCATCACGAGGAAGACAAGTAGGAATAATTAATAAGTGTGTGTATTATGGAGGACTCAGATTCCTTGAACTGGATTGGAGAGGTGTTATCCAAATCATATGCATTATAAGTTTGTAGAAGTTATACATTAAAATTACCATGCATGCTTAACCAGTTAAATCAGGATTGACTGTTGTTCCTCTTCTCTTTGACTTTTCCAATTTTTGCCTGACTCTAACAAATATCTGCACAACGAAAATTTAAGCAGGAGTTTTATAATATTGTGCAGATTTAAAATAAATCTAGTTCATTTGGTCAGTTAATTCTTGCTGCGAAGTAGCTCAAGAGGGAAATATTAATAATCACAATTATTTATAATTAATTATAATATTAAGATATCTGCAGTCTTGCTATTTGAAAAAGAGAGCTAATAGAGTATATTGAGGCTTCAGTTGATGTTGATGCTAAAGTTAGTTGATGACAGAGAACCAGTTTGAGTCGGAGGATCTTTGATGAATGGAAAAACAAGACCAAAGCCTGGGACAGCTTAGGGTGTGGTTAGGAAAGATGCTCAGCATCTTCTGCTGTGATCTCTGGTTGCAAGAAGAAACGGGAGGTGTTGGTCTCCAGTTTCGATTAGGATGGTGATGTAACACCCTAGGGGGCTGAGGTAAACAATGACAAAAAAATTGGAACATTAGTACCTTTGGTCACTTTCTCTTACACCGGTAGGCATGTAACGATTCACATGATTCCCGAATTAATACGATTCACAATACTAATCTTACTCACGATTTAGTTGCAATTTTTAACACAATTATTTGAAACAAATTCAAGGTGAAGAGCCCTTTCATTTTTTTTCTTAAATGTTGCACATTTTCTACAAAATAATATATTTTCTGCCATAACCAAATTGACCCTTTGCTAAGCCCCGCCCTCCTTAGTTACTGTTGCTATGCCTGTCAAGCTTTCGTGCCTGGCACATCTATTACAATATGTAGAGTATGTGCCAGTGTCAGACATTCCCAGGGATATAATTAGTCATTTTTGGCAAGCAGGTGAGATATTCGAGAAAGCCAGACAAAAATGGAATGCAGTATGTGTTACAGGGGTATATTCACAACATAATACGCAACCGATTACAAAATTATTTAATCAAAACTGAAGCTAGGTTAGTCTAGCTGCTTCATATGCTGACCATTCAACAGTTCATGCACAGCAAGATAGGTGAAATTAAAAAATAATCTAATAATAACAAATTAAACTGTGATTTATCTTTTTTTGCCAATAAGCCTGATAGACTAATTGTTGTGAAATAAAATATAACGTTAGAGGAAACATGCATGCTTCTACATAATTCATTCATAGAAAGAGCAGCCAGAAAGGCGAAATTGATGGATTTGTGCCAAATACTAGCATCATTGATGCATAACAATATACAGTAAGTTACCTATAACTGTCAGTATGCTTGTGTGCTTTTTATCAATTTTCTCTTCTAATTTGCAGTTAAGTGAAATAAATAAATAAAATAAAATGTAAATTAAAGTATAAATAGCAGAAGTGAACAAATAGATTTTCCCTACCAGCAAATATTAATCAGACACCAAATATGAAAGCAGACACTAGCCCACTATAATGTTGTCACCAATGACTAAATCTTCAAAAGACAGATGAAAAAATTGGTGAATTATAGCTAAGAAAGGCAAAGAAGATAGTTTTGGACTTTAAGAGAGCACACATCTAGCATGCTCCACTAACCATCAACGTTGCTGCAAAAAAACAGGCAAATGCAGTTTCTTTAATACCAACATAATTTTCAAGCCTAATAAGGAGAATATTATAATGGATTGTATGAAATGCAGCACTGAGTTCTAATAACACTGAGGTCTAAGAGAATTACAACCACAATCGGACAACAGGAGCAGGCCATTTGTAACTCTTAGGAGTGCTGTTTTTGGGCAATGAATTGCTCTAAATCCAGATTGGAATTTTTCACAAATATTATTTCTCTGTGAGGACCATAGATGAGCACATCAGCTTTTTTTAGTATCTTTAATAGAAATAGCAGGTTTAAAATTGGTCATTGAACATGACTCCGGCTGATTCTAATATGCACAAATAGGAGATTAAACTAATTACTGAAATCAGCTGTTGTTTTGCTTTGTCTTGCCTTGGTGTACTGCTGTTTCTTTGTGTTCTCAGTACTTTTTTTCTTCTCCTATTTCACTTTATTGAATATAACTGTTTTAATGGATTGTAAGTGTATGATTTCTTTATCTGTGTAGATTCATATTGACATCTGGTCCAATTTTCATGTGAATTGCTGCCCTGGAACTGTTTACAAAAAAAATGTGTTTAAGTTTTGATTAAGTATTTTCCCCACAGTAACTAGATGTAGAGGTATTTAATGTTTCCTGGAAAAGTATGTGTATTACTGCATAATATTATAATATACTGATCTCAAAGTAAAGGTTGTAAATTAGCTTTGAACATCATGTTTTATAGTTTAGCATCTGCTCTTCTTACATGCTACTGTTGTGTGGGTCTAGAAAAGTGTATGAAGAGTGAAGTGAAGTAGAGATGTCCATAGAGAATGTGTCATAGATGCGCTGATACACTCATATGCCAGAGGAGCTCTTGAAGTTCATACACGCGTAAATACACACTCCAGTACCGATATGCCACAGAGTCAAGCAGATTGGATGGTTATGCAAACATGGACACAATGCAAATTCATCTCATAATTTACATAGCTGAAGGAATGTGTTGAAGAGCATGATGAACTGAATTGTTAGATGGCATGCTGCAGATGATGATTGAATAACAATTTATGAGAATTGATAGAAAGAGAAAGAAGAAAAGACAATAATGTTTATGATAATGTCAGCTGCAGTTGCTGACTGCTCTAAGCACAGGAGTGAAAATATCAGATTTGAATCAACATGTTTCCATTTCTTAACAATAGCAATAACAGCTTCTAATTAAAGACAGGTGACATCTATTACATTGCTATTGTATAAATCAGTGGTGTTGTTTTATTAGAACAAAAGAAATAGTGAAATAGTTTGTGACCTAAACTATTCAATGTAATCTTTTTTTTTTTAATTATTAGTAATTATTTTGCTTTAATCCATTGACCAAGTTATAACTCAGCTGTTCATAAACTGTCCTGTATAAACTAATGTGTATGCATTATACATAGTGCCATAGTAAGAAATTACTGAGTTGTCTCTCAAAATGTTTTTTTAAATGCAAAGATGGCATTGTTTGTTATGACAACTCAACATAAACATTTACATCACAAAAGTCTTTTTATCTTTTCTTTATCTTTGCTTTAGGGTTATGGTGTATTGGTTTATGTCAGGTTGTCATAACAAACAATGTCATCTTTGCATTTGAAATGTCATAACTGAGCAAATGAAACTTAACAAAGCATGCATAAAATCTCATTCACATTCATGACATGTGTCATGTCATGATTATAAAGGTTCTAAGACAATCTTATGAACGCTCCCTTCAAGTAAAGTGTTAACTGTTATAACAATACATTGAAACTGAAGTACAGTCTAACTATTGTTGTATATGGAAATATTGTTCATTCTTTTCAGTTATTCAGTCTTATGATATCATGAAACATCTTAAGATATAAGCATCAGTATGATCCAGGGAATATCTGATTTTCATTTTAATGTCACTACATAATTTCTACACAAAATAATATAAAATGCAATAAATGTATTTGTGGTCTTACTAATTGATTAATTTCTTTATAATGAGACTAACATTTGCTCAAATGTGTTTTCTCTTTTTAGGAGTGTCTTTTAACAGTGTTTATACTCAGATTTGGAGGGTATTACTACATCTTGCAGCTGATCCATTTCCAGATGTCTCTGATCTGGCCATGAAGGTTCTCAACAGCATTGCATACAAGGTACAGACCTGGGAGACACATTGCACACGTTCCATTTAACTGTGCTCATGCATTTTTTAGGGGTTTCACACAGAACATTTTGTATTATATTACAGAACACTGTAAGTGTTAAAGGTTTCTTGCATTGATATCAGTGCTACATCATAAAACTTGTAACACCATTGCCTGTACTTTTTGGTTGCCACAAAGAATATCAGTAAAATAGTCTTATGCCTAATTCACACTAGCAGCAACTTTGTAGCTGCCTGTCGCTCTGAGTGGCGACCTGCTGCATAGGTCATAGGTCTCTGAGCGAACTGAGAAAGCATCATGTGAGCTCTACTGGTTCTCCTATTGGCTGTCGCTCAAGAAAGTCACTCTTCATTTGCATAAAGTTGAAGAAAGATCCTGGCCCACCTGATTGCCAACGATTGCTGTCGCTCGCATAGACGGAGGTGGGTGGAAGTCACTCACTCTGTTGAAATGAACGGTTGCTTGCCGCTTTGCCGCTCGTAGTGTGAATGAGGCTTTAAGCCCTGGTCAGATCACACAGTTTTTATTATCGGTTATGAAAGTCAGATCATGCGATCTTTGTCTTGATCTTGTTGTGGGTAATAAATGTGCCAGACTACATGTACCTTCACAATCTGTCATCATGTGACGTCTACGACCATTCTTATTTCCCAAAGCAGTCCCAAGTGTTGCTATAGCAATATTTCTTATCTTAATTTAAATGTTTGTTTGTTGTTTGTTTGTTTGTTTTTATTTTATATACATTTTTATCTTATTTTAATCTCAATTAACTGATGGTTGCACAACATTAATATTCCATTCCAACTGTGCTAAGGATGCACAGTTATGGTAGAAATAATGAAATAATTTGTGTTCCTTCCATCAAAGAATGAGGGTTACATTGAAGGTGCTGACATGCAGAAATGTGTGCTGACAAATGCACATCATAACTACCCAATTCTCGATTCTAGAAAACACTTATTTGTGCAGTAGTTAATACAGTTAGTATTAAATATTGTTTCATATACCAGCAGCATTTCTGTTGAAATTGGACTGTTGAAATATGTTAGCTCAAATATGCTAGCACAATGTGCTCACAGTGGTAGTGGTTAATATTTATGAAGTTTTTATTTGATCTACGGAGTTTGATCACGCTGACTAGTAATTCATTTAGAATAAAATCTGAACTTCAAGCAGAGCAGGCAAGCTAAGCTACAGCTACACCCAGCAAGAGAGCAACGAAAACAACAGGGTGCGTTTCCCAAAACCATTGTTAGCCAACTAAGGTCACAAGTTTTGTCATTACAAACATAGTTTGTTGATTTGTCGTTTCCCAAATCAGTCGCTCCAAAATGCACTGCAAATTTGGGCACTCGCAACTTTACCACTAGAGCTGTAGTTCGAAACATAGTTCATGGCTGTGTTCTATTCCCACTTATCCACCCTATGCCCTATTGATTTAGAACACTCTAACATTCAAAGTTGGAATTATGAAATGTAAAAAAGCTTTAAGATCATCTCTCTTAGGTGTAATTTGCTTTCTAACTATTTTTACGGTTCAGTTTTAACAATCTTCATGTTTACAATTGTGCTCCCTTCACAGTGCACTTTGAAAACATTAATGTCATTTTGAACAGAGGCTCATGGTGAAAGCTATAGGTGATCTATTATTTAAAAGGGGAATTTATGTTACGCCTCCAAAGCTTGTGAAAACAGAAAGCATACGTCAATTTTTTTCATTCATAGTAGGTTATTTATTAGGTATCTGTATTGTATATGACATGGGCCTGCTGGTTAAAACCTTCTGCTGTGGTTTACAAGTGTCAAATTGTAAAAGTAGACTTTTAAAAAAATAAATAAACAATATCCTACTTAATAATAATATAAAATAATAAAAATCATCATCATCATAATTATTTATGTTATTATTAAAATATGTTTTTTCATTTCTAATACATAATATTTATTGAATTTAATTGAATTATTAGATTTAATTGATCTATTACCTCATTATTTGTTTTTTATATGATTTATATAGGATATTAGAATACGTGTTAGCTTTTATAAGTGATGTTATGTTTTAGAATATGATATGTCATTCTCAATAATATTTGTAAAGCAAACATAGGCCCAATATGTGCCATATATTTCAAATAATATAGAAAGCGTGTGCATGTTTTTACCAAATCTATCTTTGGATTTTATTTTAAATGCATGTTTGTGTAAAGCAATATAATTTACAAAATGAAATTATGGGGTTCTTCTCTAAAGAAGTTGTTACTCCACCCAGTTTAGAGCGTCATTGTGGGCGTTTTATGTTATAACTAACATGGTTCAAGCGATGGATCTGCGACAGAGAAACTATGCGTTTTGGGAAACACTAGAACACTAGAAACGATGCATCCTACCATGATAGTTTATGCAAAATTCACCCAGAGCGACAGGATAGCACTGGAAACAGTAGCTATATGTATATAACAGCCAATTATCTGAAGTTAGTTCTTTCAGATTTTCTAAACGGAAATTCCCCAAACTAATAGTGCAACCTATTAGGTAAACTGAAACCCAATCCCATATCAAAATGAAATAAGTAGGCAAGCTTATATTTTGATTTTCATTAATTATGTACAAACTTACTTGCTTATATCCCATAGAGATTTCTCTGCTTTTATTGACATTATCAGTACTTGGATTTAAATACAACAGGTGATTTGGAGTAAATCTTTATTATTTTTTTAAATTACGCTATATTCTTGTTATTACTTTTTCTTTAATTATTTTTTTATCTGAATATGTGGGGCACAATTACATGCATTGTAGTGTTTGAACTGCATTCCAAACTAAATAACTTAATTGATGTGCTCTCAATCAGGATGAGTCTGTTTTTTCTTTCAAGTAGATTGCAGCAAAAAAAAAGTTGGTAATGAGAAGTGTGTGTGTGTGTGTGTGAGTGTGTGTGTGTGTGTGTGTGTGTATGTGTGTGTGTGTGTGTGTGTGTGTATGTGTGTGTGCGTGTGTGTGCGTGCGTGCGGGCATGCATGGATGCGTGCATGTGTGTTAGTATTGTTCTGGAATTGCAAGTTATTGATAGATTAACCTCATTATAATTTACCTTGCAGTCCTGCTATCAGATTTTAAAATTACACAGTTGTCACCTCTGTGTGATGGAATGTTTTTGCTTTTAGTGAAGTTACAACACAACAAAATCCTGGGTAAAATTTACTCAGTTATGATAGTATTTGCTCCCTCTCTAAATTGAGTTAACGTTACTCAGCAGCAGTTAAAGTTGAATGAAACAATGAAGGAATTAATTAAGTGATGTTTGAGCACAGATGATGAACACCTACTGTTAATAGGCAGAAACACAAAAGAGAAACACAAAACTAGTTCAAACAGCAACAGCAGATTCACTTATTACTAAAAATAAAAAAGCTTCTTTTTTTGTCACTATCGTGGAGAAAATTTACTTGAGCTCTTTGACACTATTTGTAATGATAGTTTGTTTGTTTTTTTTCTTGCTATGACAAGCAAAAGAGAGTAAATATTATCCGATTAACTGATCCTGCATTGATCCTTACTGTTGTTAAGTTTAACTTTGCATTGTGTTTGACTTTGCAAATTGTTAAAATGATGGTTTACCATTTAAGAGACAAAATTCTGTGGTTTTCAAGAGAATGGACCTCAAATGGTTGAAGTATTCTTTGTAGCATGTAGCTTCCAGAAGTTTCCAGTAGTTTCCAACTGCTTGGTTATAATGCTGATGTTTCATCTTTGGGTAGAGACTCGATATAATATCCATCTGCAGTGTGACTTCAATCGACCGGCATGTTTGTGTGCGTGTGTTTGTGGGTGTGTGTGTGTGTGTGTGTGTGTCTGGGTTTCTGCGTCAGAGGGCGGGGCCTCAGGTTTGAAATCTCCCGGGTTTGTGCGTGCACGTGAATAACTTGGTTTCGTTCGTACGTCATGGCGAAACACCTAATGACTCGTTATCAAGGCGACTCGTTTGAAGCACTATGAGTCGACTCTTTTATAGATGAATCAACCGTTTTAAACACTGTATTCTTACAGATTTAAGCCTTAGCTGGATACTTCACTTCACTTAGAGCTGTGTTACACACTACATGGAGGGGAATTTTCAAAAACCCATAATATGGGCTCTTTAAAAAAAAAAAAATACCGCTCAAACTCAAAGTTTTTTAGTGGTCATCTTCACATTTTTCAATTGGCCTGTACTGATTTGTGGCAACAGCCTGTTAACGTTGTCTCAATGAGAAATAATGTGTTGAGCCGATTAAAAAACCATCAAGGCAGATTGTGTTATTGAATATTTTAAATTGTTGTAGCATGCTTTTTAGGTTTCACTTACTTAAAAATGTATATTGGTAAATTTACATTTATAAAATAATTTTACTTAATTGTTTATTCCTCGTTGTCCTAAAAGAAAATGAATAATACCATATAAAAAAGTGATGATGCACTGCCACATTTATTCATTTTTTTTTTATTAAACAGTCACTATTGTAAAAATACATTAAAATAACAAATACATTGAACATTGCTATAGTATACCGGTTACACTACATCCAGTTTTGTGACCTAAAGTGAGGACTATGCTAAATTGTTTTTAAAAGATGATTAAAAGCTCTTTCAAATGAACATTCATTTTTGCAAACTTATCCAAAAAGTGAAATAAGTGTAAAATTCAAACATTGCGAAATAACAGGAGTGTCAATATATAACATAAAATTGGATAAAACAACATAATAATTTAACAATATATTTTATTGCAGTACAACATTTCAATGTTATTTAGCGATGTTTAAACTGCACAGTAATTTTATTTTATTTAAGATTGCAAAGATTTTTTTTTCAGTTGATGCAGTTTTATTTGTATATCTTTAAATAAATAGAAATGAGTTAATTAAGCATTTAATAACTTACAAATTAACTATTACTTTGTGCCTAAATAATAAGACACAGTATATAATGTTAATTTTAAAAATGTATTAATCATTTTCCTATGCATTCTGAATAATCTTTAAATACCAGTAACTTCTATCAAATAACTGGTTTGTAAATAATGCAATACTTAATTTGCTAATTATAATTTTTTTAATTACTAAAGTATGAAACTACAATCATTAGGAACATTATATGTGCTAATAAGTCCAGAAAAGAGTATTTGTATCTCCATTTATAAACAGATAATGAATTAACTATTCGCTAATGCTTAATAAATGATTCATAATTCTCAGTTAATTCTCAATAATATCTGATATTATTATCGATACCTGGTATACCTGACGTGGCAAGATGGCGCCAGGCTGTTTGGCTTGCTGTCTGCCGCTCTGTTATCCATCTGTTTTATTGTTTTTACTGCTTTTATTGCTTGTATCGCCTATCATCAGTTGTACCGTTTATACTTATGATCGTGATGCCCTTCTCGCCATAAAAGAGGTAGTTATGGCTATTTCGTGCACTGTGAGTTTTAGCGAGACATATTCTACGAACAATTCCAACAACTCTGACGCTGTCCCTAACTACATCCCGGAGTTTTTGTGTCGGCGGCCGGTCTGCCTCAATCGTTGCAAACGGAGGAGGAAACGGGGTACCCGAGGAGGCTTCTCCTGAAAGTTAAAAAACATCTCTACCGGATGGCTGCTGCGTGGACCGCATTGATGTTTCACCACATGATGGTTTGCTCGCCCGGTGCTCAATGTATCTTGCTCACCTAGTCTTCCGTTGGCTCCGTCCTGTCATCCCCTTGCTCCGAGGCGACCTGGATTCTACTATGGGCCGTGGCAGTTCGGGCTATCGCTCCCGTCCCCGTGGAATTAATCTTGACAACCTGCGTCCTCTGGCTAAAACATCCACAGCATCTTCAGTATCGATCTTAACACCGCAGAGGATGGCATTGCTAAACGCACGGTCTTTGGTAAATAAGATTTTTTTGCTCAATGACTTTTTCTCCGATCAAAACTTGGATTGTATGTTCATAGCGGAGTCTTGGGTTAAGGTAGGAGATCTCACTCCTTTCTCTGATTTACGCCCGATTGACTGCTCTTTTTTTAATTTGCCACGTCTAAACAGCCGCAGGGGTGGACTAGTAACTGTTTTTAAAAACTCTTTATCATCTCGCTTTCGGCTACTTCCAGATTTAAGCTTCAATAGCTTTTAAGTCCAACTACTTAATTTAGACTGGAACGGCCCGCTATGCATAGGTGTGATCTATCGCCCACCTCACTCCACAAAAACTTTCATCAAGCACTTCATTGAACTGATCGCCTACATGACCATTTCTTTTTTTTTATTTATGATTTATTTAACATTTTTCCATTTTACAAACATATCAAACAACCCTTACAGAAATAATAGTAATAGAAAAAAAATGTATAAATATAAATACAAATAACATATTGATAAAAAAAGTGAATAAAGAAATTAAAATAAAAAAGAAGATAATAATAAAATAAAATCAAATTAACAATTAATGCGAGGCAGATGTCTACATTTATACAGTAATCTCAAATGTTACATTTTGAGTGATGAAAGATTACAAACTGATGTACTATTGTGATCAAAAGTTGAGGTGATCAGTCTAGATCCAGCTGAAGAGTTTTAACATATAAAGAAAGGGCATCCCAAATTTTGGCAAATGTTCTGTTAGGTCTTTGAAGGGAATATCTAATCTTCTCTAGTTTTACAAAATACAAGACATCTTTCAGCCACCGTACATGCGAGGGTGGCTGAGGGTTCTTCCAGTATAATAAAATGACACGCCTAGCAAGCAAAGTAAGAAAGGCCACGAAGTTTAAAAGGTAAGTGGGTAATGCATAATTATCCGGCATCACGCCAAACAGGCCAATAATGGGTGATGGTGTTATATCTATAGAAGTAATGGCTGAAAGAGACTGAAATACTGAGCCCCAAAATGAGGAAAGAGCTGGGCATGTCCAAAACATATGGGTTAAAGTACCTAAACCCGAATGACACCTATCACATTCTGGATCAATAGTTGGGTCGATCCGTGCGAGCCTACATTTCGACCAGTGTACTTTGTGAACCACTTTACACTGAATGAGGCAGTGACGTGCGCATATAGATGAAGAATGAACCCTGTCCAGAACTGCCTCCCATGTATCTTGGTCTATTTCAATATTAAGGTCCGCAGACCAGCTGGTGCGGAGACTGTCACCTGGAAAAGGCTGTAAATTTGCAAAAATACTGATTAGTTTAGAGATTATGCCTTTACTGCTTGCTTCAAGACATAAAATATTGTCGATCTTCGATAGTTGAGGGACATTGGGAAAACCAGGGAAATGTTTACGAACATAGTCACGTACTTGTAAATATCTAAAAAAATGATTTCTCGGAATGTTATACAATGCATTCAGTTGGTCAAATGAGGCAAAAACACCTTCGATATAAAGATCTGCTACTGAGAGTATCCCTTGATTCTTCCAAGAGGCATATGCTCCATCCAATATAGATGGAGAAAACAATGGGTTTAGATGTATTGGGGCGGTTAAAGGGGTAGATTGAGAGCCAAAGTTACGTAAAAACTGAATCCAAATTTTAAGACTGCTTTTCACAATTATATTATCAGTGTATTTAAGTGGAGATAGCGTGATGGGAAAGCAGAGGAGAGCTTTTAAGTCCGAAGATCTACATGAGGCGTTCTTAATATTTAACCATGCTGGGGGACCGTCTAGATTTTTTTTATTTTTCCAATATAATAAGGATCGTATGTTCGCAGCCCAATAATAAGACAAAAAATTAGGGAGGGCCATCCCACCCAAGCCCTTAGGTTTCTGTAGAATGTCCTTTCGAATCTTCGGGGTCTTACCATTCCACAAAAATTGAGAGATAGAACTATCTAATGTAGCAAAAAAAGATTTTGGGATAAAAATTGGAATACACTGAAAAAGGTATAAGAATTTAGGGAGTACATTCATCTTCACGCAGCTGATTCTGCCTGCTATTGATAATGGGAGAAGAGACCAGCGGCGAAAATCATGTGTGAGACGACTAAGCAATGGAGAAAAATTTTGGTCGAACAGCTCTTCAAATTTTTTTGTCACCTGTACACCCAAGTATTTGAAGCTGTGTAAAGTGGCCTTAAATGGCAAGGAAGATAAAGGGTATTCAGAGGCAGCATTATTAATAGGCATTGCTTCACTTTTAGTCTGATTTAATTTGTAGCCTGAAATTTTGCCGAATTCTGTTAGCAATGCAAGCACCACTGGGATAGATTTGGCCGGGTCAGCAATGAACAGCAAAAGGTCGTCTGCATACAAGGATAATTTATGGTCAACTCCCCCCCTAGTGATGCCCAACATTGAACTGCCTCTGAGGGCAATGGCCAAAGGTTCGATAGCCAGAGCGAACAGAAGAGGGGAGAGTGGGCATCCTTGCCTTGTTCCTCTCCCAAGAGGGAAGTATTTTAAGTAGTAATTATTTGTGCGTACGCAGGCTAAAGGGGAAGTATACAAAAGCTTTATCCAAGATATAAAATAATCACCCATTCCAAATTTTTTAAGAGTGTAAAATAAAAAATCCCAATCAACTCTGTCGAAAGCCTTTTCAGCGTCCATGGATATAATTAACTCTGGAGTCTTTTTATGTGGGCTAGTGTAAAGAATGTTTAAGAGACGTCTGATGTTGTGAAAAGACTGCCTATTTTTAATTAAACCAGTCTGATCTGGGGAGATTATAGCTGGTAGTAGTGGTTCCAAGCGACATGCTAGTATCTTAGCAAGTACTTTTACATCTGCACACAGTAGTGATAATTATTACACTGAAGGGGGTCCTTATCTTTTTTAAGGATTAAGGAGATGGAGGCTTGGCGTAAAGTTTGTGGAAGTATACCAGATTGAAAAGATTCATTAAACATGTTCAGCATAAGAGGTGATAATTTCTCTGAAAATGTTCTAAAAAATTCAGCTGGAAAACCATCAGGACCTGGGCTCTTTCCACTTTGCAAAAGGCTCAGTGTTGTCTTAACTTCATCGAGAGTGATGGGATCATCCAATTTTAAGGCCAAGTCAGGATCTATAAGCGGAATATCAAGATTATGAAAAAAACTATCAAGGTGTGATTCTTCGTTCAGGCTTTCTGAGGTGTACAAGGAGCTGTAGAAATTTCTAAATTGGTTGTTAATGAGAAGTGGGTCAGTTGTGGGTCCAGAAGAAGTTGAAATTTGAGTTATATGGTTCAGAGCAGAGGACTGGCGTAGCTGGTGTGCTAGTAGTTTACTAGGTTTATCGCCAAATTCATAGTAATTATAACGGCTTTTATGAAGAGCTTCAGTGGCCTCATTCGTTGTCAGCAGGTCAAATTCAGTTTTTGTTGTAAGTATTTCTTTAGACAAATCTGGAGTTGGTGAGGTTTCCATTTTGGACTGAAGCTTCGCTAGATATTTAATTAAAGAGGACTTCTGTTCAGATGCCCTTTTTCTCTGATGTGCTGAATAAGATATGATTTCTCCCCTCAGAAAGGCTTTACAAGCTTCCCATAAAATACTAGCTGAAATGCTAGGGGTGACATTTGTAGAAATAAAAAGGTCAATCCGATCGTTGATAATTTGCACAAAATCTGGGTCATTAAGTAATAGAGTATTTAGGCGCCAGAAAGACCTAGGAGTTGTCCCACAAGGAAATGATAGATCCAATGTAAGCACAGCATGATCAGATATCACAATAGGACTATAGGAGCAATTCTTGATACATGGAATTAATTTATTATCAAGGAGAAAATAATCAATCCGAGAAAAGCTTTGGTGGACAGGTGAAAAAAAAGAAAACTGTTTTGCGTTAGGGTTAAGAAAACGCCAGGCATCAGAAACTGCATATTGTTCCATAAACGATTCAATAGTTTTTGCTGATTTTGAAATAGCTCTAGGTTTTGATGAAGAACAATCTAGAGTAGGATTCAGGCAGCAGTTAAGATCTCCTCCTAAAATAAGTTGGCTAGTGTTTAAATCAGGAAGGGAAAATAAAAGATTCTTGAAAAAAACTTCATTGTCCCAATTTGGTCCATATATATTTGCTAATACCAGATGAATACCATTAATGTGGCCAGTAATAATGATAAAACGTCCATTTGGATCAGAAATTACTTTAGATACAGAAAATGGAATTAATCTATGTATAAGTATAGCCACTCCTCGTGACTTACTGGAAAAAGAGGAATGATACAGCTGACCTACCCAGTCCTTTTTAATTTTTAAGTGATCAGCACTTGTAAGATGAGTTTCTTGGATAAAAGCTATTTTAGTGTTTAACTGCTTCAAGTGGTTGAGAACTTTGCTTCGTTTTATAGGTGAGTTAAGCCCTTTGACATTCCAGCTGGAGAATGTAAATACACCAGTAGGTGTCCCACTGAACACAGGAGACATTAAAAACTAGTTGTCACAAATTTTCTCTGGTCCCCGCAAAAAAAAAAGAAAAAAAAAACATAAGAAGAAAAAGAACAGAAAAGGGAAAGAAAAAAAAAAGAAACACACAACTACAAACACCAACCCACCCCCACCCTCCTAACCCACACACATAACTCCAACAAGTGATGTAGGCAAGAACATCTACATCAAACATATCTCCAACCAACACTGTTGCAAGCTTCCTTCTTCCTTTATACAATCCCTCCCCATATTTTACCACACAACCTCATAGTTGTATTTGTACCACTACTACATACAACCGTATGAATAACTGACTTAAAAATAGATTAATTAAACATATTTTGAACTATGACGTAATCATATGTTGGTATCAAACATTGTGTACAGTTTAACAAGTCTTTATCCCCGAACACGATGATATATCATCGTCCATGAAAAATATAAAAGGTGAAAAGAACGAGTCACCATTGTCATCAAAAAGCAATAATAGAATTCTCAAAAAAAGAAAAAAAAATTCACATTGCATCTCGACGAACAAACTTCTGTGAGAGTACCTCGAATAACGTTAGTCACCCAGTAGTAACTCCTTGAAGTGGCATGAGTGTTACGGAAAAAAAGGGGGAAAAAAAGCGCCAAGCTGTTTATGACAAGAGATGGGTTTATGTCACGTCATGTCATCGTCCAAAGCATAGAGGTGAACTACTATACGTCTAAGTTCCGAATGTAGTTGTTGGCTTCGTTAGCTGTCAGCAGCCATAGTTTCTCACCGTTCGGTAGAGTGATGCGTAGTTTAGCTGGAAAGAGAAGAGCAGGTCTGAGTCCTCGCTTGTATAGCTCCGCCATGGCATCTTTGAATTCACTGCGCAGCTTTAGGACATCTGGGCTGTAATCTTCAAATATCCGAATCTTGTGATTACGAAAGGTCAAAATTCCTTTTTTACGGGACTCACGAACCACCAAATCCTTCACCTGGTAACGGTGAAACCGCAAAACCACAGTTCCAGTTCAGGCGGTGACGCCAAAATCTGATCGCCAAATACCTCAGCAAGCATTTCGGAGAAAAAGTTAGTTGGTCGCGGTCCCTCGATTGACTCAGGGAGCCCCACGATGCGAATATTCTGCCGCCGGCTGCGCCCCTCTAGGTCTGACATTTTAGACCGCAGCCACTCATTTTCTTTAGTGAGGCCGGCGCACGCGGTCTCCAGGTGTTCAAGGTGCTGGGTTACCTCCGCGAGTCCCGATTCAAGGCAACTGATGCGCTGGTCGTGAGCCGCGACTGTGGAGTTAATATTCTCCAACTTACTGTCCAAGCTTTCAAAAGAGGCTTTAAAATCCGCGGCCAGAGAGGCTCTGAGCTCCTCGTGCAGGGCGCTAATTTCGGCTAGCCAGAGCTAGGCGAGGACGGCGCTTCACAGTCTTTTTCCACCTGTCTGCCCTTTCCTTTCGACATGTTAAGTGAAAATTTAATACTACGTACTCTAAGAGAGAAAAGTAAATAAATGTAGGTTGCCAAAAAGTTCTAAACCAACGAGGTTTGTAAAGAAGAAATAAAAGTTAAAGGGAGCTGATCGCACTCACGTCTATACCAAAGGCGACATAACCGGAAGTCCCTACATGACCATTTCTTACGACTGTTTCATACTAGTAGGCGATTTTAATATTCACATTTGCTGTCAATCAAACTCTTTTGCTCAAGATTTCATCAACCTGTTGGATGCCTTCGGCATCACACACTGGATCTCCTTTTATCTTTTGGCATTGAGCTTTCCGATATTGTACTATCCCAATTTTTGATATCCGATCACATGCCTATTCAATTTACGCTGTCCCTCACGAAGATTGCATATTGCCCTAATACGCCTACCATGCTGTCAAGAATCTACACATCCAATTTTAGCTCGGATTTTAACCAGTGCTTTACCGATTTCTACGTCAAATCGTGTCTAGATCTCGCCTCATCAGAACTGGATGCTGAACAACATCTTGACCTGCTGTACTCGGTCTGCCAAATGGCAGCAAAAAAATCTGCACCCCTGAAATTATGCAGACAAAAAATAAAATCTGAACTTTGGAAAACGTTAGAGAAACGCACTTTAAAACAAAAATATAGACAGGCTGAACGTAAATGGAAAAAGGACAGACCTACCATCCCTCTTCAACTTGTCAGATCTGCTCTGTTTTCTTATTAGTCAGCTATGGATCAAGCAAAAGCTGCTTATTTTGCCAATTTAATTGAGTCAAATCACTGTAAACCTAAAGAACTTTTTGCTGTTATTCAGTCTGTTGTAAGTCCTCCAGTGAATGTGCTATCTGACGCTTCTTCTTCTCTATGTGAGAGCTTCTTGAACTACTTAAGTGACAAAATTACAACTTTAAGGTCACAACTGAGCCCATCTGGGGTCTCAGTGGATCCCTTAAACTGTCATCTCCCGGTATCTGTTTTTACTACCTTTTCTCCTGTTACCTTAGCGAATTTGGAGTCCGTAATTTCAAAATTAAAACCTACTTCTGGCCGTGGCGAATTTTCTACACTTCTACACTTCGCTCTTTGTATCTCTGGGCCCGGTCTTGCTCACTGTCATTAACAAATGTCTTACGAGTGGTATTTTGCCAGCCAGTCTAAAAACAGCTACCGTCACACCTGCTCAAGAAGGCCTCACTAAATCCATCTGATCTCAAAAAATTTAGACCCATTTCCACCTTACCCTTCATCTGAAAAATTGTAGAAAAAATTGTACTTAATCAATTACAAACATTTCTATCCCAGAATGATATCGCTGAGCCTTTTCAATTTGACATTAGGCTGGCTCATAGCACTGAATCCGCTCTATTAAGAGTTTTGAATGACATCTTTCTCCTTACTGATGCTGGTTATCATGTGGCCTTAATTTTGCTGGATTTATCCGCAGCCTTCAATACTATTGACCACTCTGTGTTATTATCTCGGCTAGAGTCCTGGGTTGGGCTGAAGGGTACAGTGCTGAAATGGTTTAAATCATATATCTCCGACAGGAAGTTTTTTTTTCAAAATTGGTAACTTTTCCTCCTCCACGGCACCGTTAACGTGTGGTCTTCCCCAAGGCTTGATTCTAGCACCTTCACTATTCTCTCTTTATTTGCTCCCTCTTGGTTCTATTTTCAGAAAACATGGCCTGCATTTCATTTTTATGCAGACAATACACAAATACATGTCACTCAAAAAGGAAAATGAGTCCTCTGTTGTGAACTTCCTGTCACTGTGCTTGAAGGAGGTAAAAGCATGAGAACTTTTTATTTCTAAATGAGGAAAAAACAGGCCCGATGATTTGTCTGACTGTAACAGGCTGGGTAACTGGGAGGAGTTCAGATCACCCCAGGTGTGTAACCTGGGCATAACATTAGACCAGAACTTAAAGTTTAATAAACATATCTCAAAAGTGGTGGGAAATAGTTTCTACCAACTCCGCCTTCTTTCAAAAATGAAATCCTCTCTTCCTTCACACTCTCAAAAAATTGCCATACACGCGCTTATAACCTCCCGGTTGGACTATTACAACTCTCTCTATTTTGGGCTGCCTAAGTCTCAGATTGCGTGCCTACAGTTAGTGCAAAACGCAGCAGCTAGATTCTTAACAAAAAGCCTGAAATATGCACACATCACTCCTATTCTGAGGTCTCTACATTGGCTACCAGTGACACAAAGAATCAAATTTAAAATCCTTCTCTTTGTGTATAAAGCCCTACATGGTCTTGGCCCTAAATATTTATCCCAACTGATTGTTAACTACACTCCTCCAAGACACTTGCGTTCTGCTGATCAGTTTTTATTAAAAGTTCCAAAGGCCCAAAAGTATGGGTGAACGTGCTTTTGCCATAGCAGGCCCTCGCCTCTAGAACTCTCTGCCATTAGACCTAAAAAAGGCTTCGTGCTGCCTATTTTTAAGTCTAAATTAAAGACGCATTTATTTTCTAGGTTTTTTGAAGCATAAGTCCTTCCCTTTCAGAAAGGATTGGGGGGGTGTTGGGAGTAAGGAGGGGGATCAAAAAGGTCGTGTTTAGTGTTGGTCAACTGTAGTAGCATCTTTTAATTAGGATAAAATATTTTGTTATTATTTTTTATTTTTATTTTTTATTTTGCTCTTTTATTGATAATCTTTCTATGTTCCTTCCTATATTATGTGCCTATTGCTGTTTTTACTGTTTTATGCTCATATCATGTGTTTATTTTCTCTCTGTAAAGCACTTTGTGCAGCCTTGTGGCAGTTGGAAATGTGCTATATAAATAAATAGAACTTAAACTTGGACTTGACTAATCTAACAGAAACTAACACCTAACACAAACACACATTCATACCAGTGTAGAGAAGAGTGAAGAAGGTAAAGTAAGAGGTTGAGAGAATGTAATCATGGGAAAACCTTGGAGTTTGTAAGAGCAAACCAAGCGAACCAAACATAATCAAATTCACCCTCTTCTGTCTCTTTAGGTTTGCATTTAGTTCTTTCTGAAGAAGAGCAAGTTGAAGAGGTTGCAGAGTTTGAAGAGGTTGCGGTTTAAGAGAGCTTGGTTCCAGAGAGTTGCAGAGCAGAGAGAGAGGCGTAGCTTTGGTCACAAGCTTTATAGGGTGTGTTCGGATCCACCCTCCATGGAAAGTTGACCAATTAGAAACTAACTTCCCAGAGTCATGACTTTATGACTCTCTCCGAGGCAGATGAATTTGCATAGGCAAATTTTATGCAAACTGAGGCAGAAATGTTTAAGTCTCTTAAAATGTTAAAGTTACACTCGTATTAACATAAAATGTCAACAATTAATTAGTACAGCAAGTTAGCTTCAAATAACTCTAAACATGAACTGTTTATGAGCTTGTTTAGCTTCGGTAGAGTTAAACATTGTATGCAGGAGTATTAAAACCATAATATCAATACAGGAGCAGGGGAAACGCTGCAAAACACTTGATTACACATAAAGAGAGAGTAAAGTTTACATTAAAACATCAGTCTTAAGCAAGTGGCTTAAAGAAGTCCTGTTCAATTCTTTTGTGCTGTGCTGTGGGCACATTCCTTTAGGTCATAAATTCCTTGGAATCAGCTTACAATGACCATCGAGTCTTCCTTGGGCAAAAGTTGGCTCATTTGTTGAATGAAAGCAAAATAATTGTGTCTGGTCGGCCATATTCGTTATATTATTGTCTTAATTAGATTAAAGCAAATGATTCAATTACTGATGTCCATGTGACTCCTTAACTTTACCTCTGTTGCCGAGTAACTTCATTTCAATTAAGAGAGGAATCAAATACTATCTGTACTGAGTAAATTGTACAAATTTTCCAGTGTAATGCAGGATTGTAAATTTATTTATTAATGTCACTGTCGTTAAATCTGCCTCATACTGTGCTTCTCACATCAGGCCACCATGAATGCTCGCACACAAAGAATTTTGGACTCAGGATCTCTGACCCAGTCAGCTCCAGCCAGCCCCACCAGTAAAGGCACACTAATTCATCAAGCTGGGTGAGTTATACACACTTTAAATGTGCTACTAATTTATTAAATCAGTACCAGGGCCATATAATCACTGACAGTAGAGAAATAATACATAAATAAAGTAGAATATAATATTTTGGTTTCTTTGTTTTACTCTCCTTTGCATGTACTCTAATTTTGCATCATCTTGCTCTTTTTATTTGCTGAGTTTTTATATTGCTGTTGATTTTGTTTTTGCATATTGCTGTGCATGCTGTCCCTGTTTTTCGGCAATGCATTAATCTGAGTAATATGGCCTTACTTGTTGGTGTTGTAGTGCTTCCCACAGATCCAAATGCTCTTCATCTCCCTCCAGCGGATCTCCACCCATGCCTGGTGCATCCAGCTCCAGTCTCACCAATGAAGTGCCCAAGCCACCGGTCCGGGACGGTCCATCTGCTCGGCCACCATACACTCCAACACTAGGTGGTCAGGCACCCCACTCACAGCAGTTTCCACGCACCAGGAAGATGTTTGATAAGGGCCCTGATCAGGTACATCAATCATGTTTCCACAGATCTCTTTAACACAGCTCTCACAATTCTACACTGCCTATTAGTTAAATATTTATTTGAAAATTTGCTGCCATGTAGGTTTTCTTATTTTGATAGTGGGCTTTTTAAACAAAGAATCCTCAAAACATGAAGAATATTTTCAATTAAAAATGAACCACCACTTTTGTTTGTCATATTGGTATTGATAAGAGATGATTTTCTGCATATTAAAATGATTTTGAGGGGGATCTTGTGACACTGACAGTTGGAGAAATAAATAAATGATTGTTTTAGGCATAATAAAGCACAATATGTCTTTAATTATACAATGTGGGGACTGAGTTACATATTGTTATTTATTTGCATGTTTCTAAGACTGCTGAGGATGGAGATGAGACTGCTGTTCACAGGAGCTTCGTCAGTTTGAGTCTGCAGACAGGTCTTTGTGACTGGAGTGCCAAATACTTTGCTCAGCCTGTCATGAAGGTGGGTGATGCAGGAATCAAAGGTCATATCTTAACCCTCTGGGGTCTAAGGGTGTTTCGGGGCTCTGGAGAAGTTTGGACATGCACTGACATTTGTGTTGTTTTCAGTATCTTAAAAACATACTAATGGCTAAAGTGTGATAACACTGTAAACAGCACAAGTTGAGCTACAATAATACCTAAGCAGAATGTTTGTGTGTGTTTTTGTTTTTGAGAAAGAAACGTTTATGCGTGATTAGTGAAAAAATTAAATTTTGAAGCTACTGAAACAAGGCCGTGAAACACACAGAGAACATTTGTGCACAAAACTTTTGAGAACTGGATCTTGTAGCCTAGTGTTTTTGCTTCAAAATGATGTGATAATCATCTTGTTCACTTGCTCACAGAAAACAATATAATGAATAATGAATACAATGAATCAGTTGGTTCTTCTATGTGGAGTTTGCATGTTCTCCCTTCGTTTGCGTGGGTTTCCTCCCAGTTGCAATGGTTTCCCCCACAGTCCAAACTCCTTTGTTACCTTTGCTTATATCTTTATAGATGTATTGATACAATTTTAATAAAAGGTAATACACGGGTCAAAAATGGGAACATTAAAATAACACATTGTAGATCTGAAAGAATGAAATATTTTTATTAAATGCTTTGTTCTTTGAGTAGTTGAATAACGAAAATAACATAAAATGATTTATGAAAATCCAATTTATTAACCCATGGAAGTCTGGATTTGAAGTCACACTCGGAATTGAAGTACAAAAAAAAACACTACAGGCTGATCCAACATTGATGTAATGTCTTTACAACAAGTCAAAATGAGGCTCAGTATTGTGTGTGTCCTCCATGTGCCTGTATGACTTCCCTACAAAGCCTGTGCATGTTCCTGGTGAGGTGACAAATGGAGATCTATGAGATCTCCTCCCAGACCTGGACTAAAGCATCCACCAACTCCTGGACAGTCTGTGGTGCAATGTGTGGCATTAGTGGATGTACGGAGACATGATTTTTCAGATGTGCTCCATTGCATTCAGGTCTGAGGAACGGGTGGGCTAGTCCATTGTAATAATGCCTTCATCTTGCAGGATCTGTTAATACACTTCAGACACATAAGGTCTAGCATTGTCTTGCAGTAGAAGTAACCCCAACCACATGGCCAACCACACCGGCATACTGTATGGTCTCACAAGGGGGCTTAGATTCTCATCACGGTACCTAATGGTAGTCGGGCTACATCTGGTGAGTACATGGATGGCTGTGCGACCTGAAAGAAATGCCACCCCACACCATTACTGAACCACTGTAAAACCAGTCATGCTGAAGGATGTTGCAGGCAGCAGAACATTCTCCACAGCGTCTCCAGAGTCTGTCACGTCTGTCACATGTGCTCAGTGTGAACCTGCTTTCATCTGTGAAGACCACAGGGTGCCAGTGGCAAATTTGCCAATCTTGGTGTTTTCTGGCAAATACCAAACATCCTGCGTGGTGTTGGGCTGCAAGCACTACCCCCACCTATGGATGCCAGGCCGTCATACCACCATCATGGAGTCTGTTTGTGACCGGTTGAACAGACACATTTGTGGCTTGCTGGTGATCATTTTGCAGACCTCTTGCAGTGCTCCTCCTCTTCCTCCTTGAACAAAGGCGGAGGTGGTGGTCCTGCTGCTGGGTTGTTGCCCTCCTTACAGCCTCCTTCACGTCTCCTGATGTAGTGGCCTGTCTCTTTGTAGTGCTTCCATGCTCTGGACACTACACTGACAGACACAACAAACCTTTTCGCCCCAGCTTGCACTGATATGCCATCCTGGATTAGCTGGACTACCTGAGCCACTTGTGTGGGTTGTAGACTCCATCTCATGCTACCACTAAAGTGAAAGCATCGCCAGCATTCAAAAGTGACCAGAACATCAGCCAGAAAACATAGGAACAAAGAAGTGGCCTGTGTTCACCACCTGCCCAACCATGTCTTTACTGGGGGTGTCTTGCTAATTGCCTGTAAATTTAGACCTGTCGTCTGTTCTGTTTGCACAACAGCATGAATAATTGATTGTCAATCATTGTTGCTTCCTAAGTGGGTTTGATTTCACAGAAATGTGACATTGAGTTATATTGTGTTGTTTAAGTGTTCCCTTTATTTTTTGAGCAGTGTAGATGCAAATAATGTATTTCAAATATATATATATATATATATATATATATATATATATATATATATATATATATATATATATATATATATATATATACTGCTGCTGCTACCATGTTCAGAGTGCTATACCATAAACCATTCCTCAGAAATACTCTGTGCTGTATTTTAATGATCTAGGAGCAAAATCTAAAGCTCATCACACATAAGCATTAAGAGCATGTCCGAGTCCACTTTTGCTATATTAAGGATGGAAAAATATGCTATGCACCATGGAGCATGGTCTAACAGGGTTGTGCTAATTCCCTCAATGAGTTATGGGTGTGTTTTTAGCATAACATACATTAAACCAATCCGAGTCTCATTTTACATTCCCTTTAAGAGTCAGTTGCTTCAGGCCATCGCAAATTTGCTATTTACATGGCTGACTTTCTAAGTGGAAAAACTGAATGCTTCACTAGTGTGAAAACAGTTAAACAGACCATTTGTGCAAGGATAAAGAATGAGCCCTCTCCATTCGGCCTCTTTACTTTCTCTTTACTTTTACTCTTTACTTTACTTCTTTACTTTACTTTAGTGGATAAGGAAACAGTGTTGTTCACACTTCACTGAAGACATTTATTAGCCTAAATGTTTAATTTTGTTGAAGCACAAAGATTTGTTTCTAAACTATTTCTAAATTCAGTTCTAATTTCCAGCAAACAAATAAATGAACAATAATAACAAAGTGTGGTCAAAAAACCGAGTTATATCCAAACACGTCCTATGCCCCATATGGTCCAAAACCTGACAGATAGACAAATCTAAACTTGTTTTTATTAAAACAAATGTAAATATTCATATAATTAATAATTATAATAATAATATTAACAACATAACACAAAAGCAACCTGTCATGAGTAAACTGAAAAAGTCCCCCCAATATGAAGAAGGCATACAGGTAGTAGATTTTATATTTATGTAGAAAATAGTATATATATATTTTTTTTTTTACATTTTAATTCTTTAACTTTTTTTTATTTGAAAAGATATTTGTGTATTGCTGTACATCCTTTGTGTATTATGCAATGTGTTAGCATGTGGACAACTAACACGCTGGACTTTAGGTGTCAAAATAGCACCGTGTCAAAAATGCGCCTTAACACACCTTTCTAGACTGGCACACCCTTGAGTCCATAAATTGGTGCAAATGGATTTTCTATTTGCTAACAATGTCATACAAAATGTGGAAATTATGGTTGTGCTGGTCTGAAAATAGCAGGAAATCATGCCAAACACATCTTGCGCCTTATTGCACTGGGTGTATGATAGTGTTCGTTAACACTCAGACTGTTCACATTTAAATGGCCTTCCTGGTTGCGAAGGCTATTTAAACTCAACACACCACAAAGGTTTGGTTTAACCCCTACCCAGCGCCCCGACGAGGACGCACTGAGGTGCTGTTTTTCCACATGTCAATGTTTATGAATAGTTTAAACCAAAAAGAACATGAGTAATCTTGAGAAATCTTGAAAAAACTGTACATCAGTTTAAAGCTACAACCGCTAAGCACTCATTGCAGCTAGTTGTTTTTCAATGGAAAGCTTATAAAATATGTATTTGCTAAATTTGTGCAAGTTTTGCAGAAAGCGCTTATGTTAAGCTTAATGTTTACACCGTTTTACCATGGTACTTACACGTGAAAACGCAGTCTTTGTAGTCAAAGGCAAGTCTATGTCATAGCTTACAGTGTTACAGATAAAATAAGACCACAAACTGAATAAAAAGTCAAGTTATAGTTACCAAAATCTGCTATCGAATCGATCAGTCACAGAAGTTACTTCCTACTTACCAGAAGTTTGACTGACAGAGAAACGAGACAATGGATACATGAATTTTGATCTTATTGGTCGGCCGTCATGTTATTGCAGTCTTTATGCTGTTACTGGCTCAGTGAGCTGTCAATCATTACGCGATGCACCTGCCCCCCCACAGCTGCTACAGTTCAGGCTAAAGGCAGAGCGGCTCGTTTGCAAAAAGAAAACAAAAAATGCATCGTCAAAAGTTTTGATCTGCTGAAAAGCGTTTTTGAGAGATTGTTTGAAGCGAAGAGGAGAGTATTTCCAAGTAGAGCTGATACCTAGATGACGTGGATGAACTTACTTCCGTTTTTTTTAAAGGTGAGTATTTACTCTCATTGCCTCATTGTTTACATCTCAGGTCTTCTCTATGTTTAGCCTGCTTGTGCCTATAAGAGTGAATGTCTCTCCGCTAGCCATAATCTTTCAGTAATGTTTGACATTATTATACAGTGTGTTTGCAATTTATCTGAATGGCTGCTGTTAGGTAAGCTATCTGTATAAAAGCTAAGCTATCTGTATAAATTATCATATGTATATGGGCTTTAGAGTAAATCGTGTTCGCTACTCAAGTACAAATACAATTGTTTACAATAGAATTCTAACTCTGTTTTTTTTGTCATGTAGCTGAATCTCTGCTGAGGATTTCAAGCAGCAGCAAACTCCCATGAAGCACTTTCTGCCAGTGAGTGAAGAGCAAACCAACAATAACTCTTGTTGCATATGCAATGGACTTATTTCACACAATGTCCTACTTGTGCTCAAATAAATCATTTATACTATACGTTTCTGCTTATTATTTTAGAATTACAAAAATTAGTGTTGTGTAAAACCTTTAGTACGTGAGGTCATTAGACTTCGTCTCCACAAACAAGGAGAGGGAGAAAATCACAAGACATTGTCTCAGAAAATAATTCCAGAAATTTCTTTTTGCATAATATTGGTGTCAAATTCAAAACAAATACTCAGGAGATATGTGGCTTTTGACCTATTACTTTTATGTGCTGCTCCAGAACAAATTTCACATATTTGTGTATGAAATAATGCTTAGTGTGGTGGAACTTTTTTACATTTCTTAAGCATCTATAACTTTTTTTTTCATTTTAAGCATTATAAACTCTAGATGATGGATAACAAAAGCCCAGAGTGTCTTTTTTGCAAAGATACAAAAACTTTGAATATAGACCAAATCATTCAGTAAATGTTTTAGTTTGGTATGGTCATTTTTGAGAAAATGCCTCTGACGATGAGTGAGAGAAGAACATCGACATACTGTAGCCTCGGAAAACTTTTTACAGTAATCTCATTTTGCATGCTATCTTCATCAATTTAAAATATAAACTCATGAAATACTTGGCTTTCAAGTCATATTTTTTTCTAGGACATTACATCAATGTTTTCCTGTGTTTTTTATATGGAAAACTAATATTGAACAATACATTTTTTTCCTCATGACTTCATAATGTATACATTTTATAGTTTTATAAAAATATATAAAATTTGTATATTTTTTTACATGTAACTTCTTTCCTTTTACCAGTAAAGCTCAAAGTGTCTTCTTTCCAATGATACAAAATTTGGTGTTTGTAGCTTACTGGAGTCAGGTACTGTTACTATTTAAAGTTAGGTACAGTAGGTGTAAATGCCCAAAATTGAATACTGGCTAACAGGTTAAACAATCAAACAGACAAACAGCAGCCACTGTTAGCAAAAATGACATAAATCTTTTTAAACAATCAACCCCAGTTTGAATTTACCTCTTGCAAGTAGATAGATAATTAGATATATAATATCTGTGTTTGGAGTTTCTGATGGCAATATTTATTACGTGGCTATTCTATTCTGTGCTTTTATTACAATTCTGTTCACTGTCAAACTCTGCTATTGCAACCAAGCATCATCACAGTATTTCTTAATTTGTTCAGCTTTTTCATTGTCTTCTTTTTGTCATATACAAATTAGAGTTTTGTATTTATGCAGAAACTGTCTGCCTGTCTGTTTCCAGAGATACTCAATTAGTTTAACATCAGGGCTCTGGTCACGCCTTCATTATTTTAGCTGTGTGCTTAGGGTTATTTTCTCGTTGGAAGATAAGCCTTCGGCCCAGTCTAAAGTCTTGCGCACTCTGGAGAAGGTTTCCATCCAGGATTTCCCTGTACTTGGCCGCATTCATCTTTCCCTCAATTGCAACCAGTCGTCCTGTCCCTACAGCTGAAAAACACACCCACAGCATGATGCTGCCACTACCATGCTCTGGAGCTCAGCCAAAGTGATATTTGGGTTCTTTTTTACTTTTCACCAAGGCTCTTCTACTCCAATAGCTCAGTTTGGCCTGACAGCCAGCTCTAGGAAGTTGCCTTTCATTTAAGGATTATGCAGGCCACTGTACTCTTTGGAATCTTAAGTGCAGCAGATTTTGTGTTTTTGTTTGTTTATTTGCTTGTTTGGTTTTTTATTTTTATTTATTTATTTATTTTTTTTGGAACCTTGGCCAGATCTGTGTCACTGAACTCTTCAGACAGTTCCTTTGACCTCATGATTCTCATTTGCTCTGACATGCATTGTGGCTTTCCTAATCATGTCCATTCAGCATAATCAAACACAGCTAGACTCAAATGAAGGTGTGGAACCATCTCAAGGATGATCAGAAGAAATGAACAAAAAACCTAGGACCATGTGATATTTGTAATTTTTTCTTTTTTCAATAAATCAGAAGAAATATGAACAATTCTGTGTTTTTCTGTCAATATGGGGTGCTGGTTCGAGCCTCAGCTGGGTCAGTTGGCATTTCTGTGTGGAGTTTGCATGTTCTACCCGCATTCATGTGGGTTTCCTCTGGGTGCTCCGGTTTCCCCCACAGTCCAAAGACATGCGGTACAGGTGAATTGGGTGGGTTAAATTGTCCGTAGAGTATGAATAAGTGTGTTTGGATGTTTCCTAGTGATGGGTTGCAGCTAAAAGGGCATCCGCTGCGTAAAAAACATGTGCTGGATAAGTTGGCGGTTCATTCCACTGTGGCCACCCCAGATTGATAAAGGGAAAAGAAAATGAATGAATCAATGATCTTATGGCTTCAATATAACAATGAGTGAAAATGTAAGGGGGCCTGAATACTTTACGAACCCTCTGTGTATGTTTTAGTTGTTTTAATGGTGTCTTTATAATGTCTTTATTGTATTGTACTGTAAGTACATTTTAAAAAACTATACAATTTATTAGATTAGGCCTATTGTTATTATAATATTTACTGACTTGCAAATGAATTGTAAATACCAATATTGTTTATTTTAGTAGGCAAAATTTACTTGTACAGTAACTGTATGTGTGTATATATATATATATATATATATATATATATATATATATATATATATATATATATATATATAAATTCATTCATTTTCTTGTCGGCTTAGTCCCTTTATTAATCCAGGGTCGCCACAGCGGAATGAACCGCCAACTTATCCAGCAAGTTTTTACGCAGTGGATTCCCTTCCAGCCACAACCCATCTCTGGGAAACATCCACACACACACACACACACACACACACACACACACACACACACACACTATGGACAATTTAGCCTACCCAATTCACCTGTACCACGTCTTTGGACTGTGAGGGAAAACGGAGCACCCGGAGGAAACCCACGCGAAGGCAGGGAGAACATGCACACTGCACAAAGAAACACCAACTGAGCCGAGGTTCGAACCAGCGACCCAGCAACCTATATATATAT
>NC_141026.1:20635000-20705000 GCF_052040795.2 Danio rerio | reverse complement strand
TATGTTCTTATGTATATTAAACTTTCCATTAAATAGTCAAATGTTGCTGATACGGCAATAAAGATAATTTAATGTATAATACTATAAAAGGAAAAAGATATATTTTAAACCTAAATAGTCAAAATTCACTATTATTATGTTGATTAGGTTTGTAATTTATTGTTTTATTCTTATGCTTTAAGTAAGCGTTTCTTAGTCCACAACTCACGAGAGCAGGCTGTCAAACTGCTCTCTATCCAGCCTGAAGTACCGCTGGAACCTGCTGTCATCCAGCCGCAGTTCCTGCACCAGCCGGTGAAATTCCCCAAGCTGATGACGGGCTTGGAGAATTTCATGCACCCACACCGATCTCCGGCGTCTTCTCCATCGCAGGTAGAGCAAAGCCACACAACATGCAACAACTTGATTTTCCATAGTGAAATGTATTTGATAAAAATGTGCACGATATTATATTATATTATACGATTATTATAAGCAACATTTTGCCGCTAGAAAGCATGTTTTTAGCGGAAATGCAAACGATTTGCTTATGTGCAGCATGGCCCCTTTAAATACAAGATGTTTACATATACAATATAGCGCATTATGACGCTCTCGCCGCCGGAGCTGAAGGCAGACAGCGTTGTCACCAGGGTGTGAACATATGGATAGAGCTGGTCCCTCCAGCCGAGATAGAGAGCATGTTTTACAGTCCGTACTTCATCCTGCCCAAATAGAGCGGTGGGTCACAACTAATCCTAGATCTACGCTTTTTGAACCGCTGTCTGCACAAGCTTTTGTTCAGAATGCTCTCGCAGAAGCGCATAATCTGGTGCGTTCGTCCTCAGGATTGGTTTGCAGCGATAGATCTGAAGGACGCTTATTTCATGTCTCTATTCTTCCCTGCCACAATTAGCTTCTGCGGATTGCGTTTGAAAGTCGAGCTTGGCAATACAAAGTCCTCCCCTTCGGCCTCTGTCTGCCTCCGCGGGTCTTCACCAAGCTCGTGGAGTGTGCCTTAGCGCCCCTTCGGCGCAGACCAGAATATGTCTGTAAAGTTTGAGCTCAAAACACCTATCACATTTTTCATTATACCTTTTACAAGATTCTATTTTATAAATTTTTGCACTAGGGGGCTGTTTTGTTGTACTGCACCTTTAAGGCTTGTCCTCCCTGCTTACCATTTCTACATGCCTTTCTGCGTGCCTTAATCTTCTCCCTCAGCTGCGTCAGACCCCAGACAGACTTAAAGGAAGATGATCTCACGTAGCGTTTGTTAGAAATACTACAGTAAGAACTTTACCAATCAATATTTGTTGTGCAGTTGCATCGATAAGTCACACACAATGTTGTTACAAAGTTCAGGCGTGCGTGCACACACACAGCGCAGAAGACACACATACACAGACAGACAGAGAGCGCATTTGGCTTTGCACTCTTTAAACACATATGTGACAGGACAGGTTAATCTCCACTGCTGTGTGGATATCTGTTAACGTAGAAAATAAACCTGATTTAACGTCCACAAACAGTGATTGAAGCGTCTTCCTTTATAATTGTTCTGACACGTGGCTGTGCTGATGATGTAACGCTGAAGTAAATCGCTGTAATGTATTACACATGTGCACTGTTTTTGAAACATTTTAAACATGTGAAACTTACTCTTGATCACATTTGATGATGATTGATGATCCTAGCGAACTGAACAGACTTTTTACTTCCGGTTGCTTTGCGCTTGTCTGGTCTTGTTGATATGATTATACAGGTGACCAGTACATGTTAATACGCGCAGCTGTCAATCAATTAGGTGGTCGGGGGGAACCACACTCCTACATCAAGTTGCGGTCGGTCTGAAAACCGCTCCAATTGGGCCACCTTTTTTATGTTGTTAAATTTAAAAAAAGAATGTGTGTGTTTATATCACCCCAGTATGATGGTCTATACACTATATCTGCACATATGTCTGTCCAAACACCTTGAAAAGTAGATTTTTCACCATATGTGCCCTTTTTATATTTAAAAAAACAATGCTGAAGTCAGTTATTCTGCTTTGAAAATGTCTATAACGTGCCGGAATGCTCTCTTTGTTACTTCCGGGTTTGTCTGAGGCAGCGCTCCAGTTTCCGGTGCGGGTGATTTAAATCGGAGGCACATAGAATTGACAGAGTGGCCAAAATTTATGTGCTTTTTGCTGGATTTGCCCAAAGTTACAGTCAATTATGTGCAAAGGATTGTCTGAATGTGCTCTACAACACCCCATAGCAAACCTGATAGGTTTCAAGTTTAACGTGTCTTTGTTCCTGTGCAATTATAGAGGTAAGTTCAGCTAGCTTGTACGTTAAGACAATTTTTAGGATCCGTCCATCAGCAGCTTTTTTCAGGTTAGTAAAAATATTATGTGTACGTAATTCTGTCTCAAAGTGTCAAGTAAAAACAGGGTCAAAATTAGACATCAGTGAGGGCTCAGTGTTACCGGTCTATGAAGAAATCTGAGTCTCCACACCAGCTGAGAGTAGAATCGCATAAATGTGAAGTTCAGTTAAAAATTATGTTCCATTTATATTTTTACTTTTCTAAAGTGAACACCACTGTCCAGTTTGGATAATCACAGAAACACAGATGTTATCTTAGCTTGTAAGCAAGATTATTCAATTTAACATCAACAATATGTCTATTACAATATTTATTGGTTTTTATGTTAATAAACATCTAATTATTGATTGTTAGTGCTTGTTAACTCACAATGTACTAGCTAATGTTAACAAGCATGACTTTGGATTTTAATTCATTAGTAAATTAGTTTAACTATGATTAAGTGCTATACAAGTATTGTTTATTATAAGTTTATGTGAGCAAATACATTAAAGGACATTAACTAATGAAACCTTATTTTAAAGTGACTGATGGGAGTTACTTTTAAATTATTCAAAATAATTATTTACAGTGTAGTTTAACCTGATGATATTGGTGCAGATGCAAAAGCATTTCACTTACCCGGCTACCCTTCATACTGCATTTGTTCTACTTCAAACTGTTAGTGTCTTTACATGTTCCAAATATCAATGGATAAGGCTCCAAATGTGTTGTTGAAATGCTTAGTGATAGTTCTCTCAATATAAATATTTAATCTCCTTCAAGTCGTTTCAAACATTTATGAGTGTGTTACTTGAGTGTGAAGACAAAAGATAATTTGAAGAAGGCTGAAAACCTGTAACCACTGATTTCCGTAGTAGAAAAAATAACTACTATGAATATCAGTGGTTACAAGTTTTCAGCTTTCTTTAAAATATCGTCTTTTGTATTAAACAGAGGAAAGAAACTCAAGCAAGTTTGTAATAAGTGAAGGGTGAGTAAATAGATAAAGAATTTTCAGTTTTGGGTGAGCTGTCTTTGATGATTTAAAAACCCATTAATATTTTATTTCTGTTTTCCAGGTAACATTACATGATTCACAGCCAGTTGTGCTTATCAATAGCTCCTGCTCTTGTGTGGCTGGGAGTGGGATATGCAACCATTTGGTTGCCTTGCTTTCTCAGACAGCTCATTACTCTGAATGTGGAATGTTTGTTGAAGTTGCATAAACCAAGAACAATGGTTTGGAATGGATCATTTCAACATATACCACACTGTTTAGATATTATTTGTTATATTTTTTATCATAAATAATTATCCTCCTTGGAGTGAAGCCGTGACCGGTTGATGCCATGGTGGATGTGAAGCCCAAATCAGTGTTAGTTCAGCAAGTGGAATAGGGTATGAACAGCCAGTGAACATAGATTTGCTATACTGTGTATTTGACACAAACGATAATTGATTTCCTGATATTTCATATCTTCACTATACAAAGCCTATAGTGGTGAGCTGCCAATCCCTTCAATCCTTAATCCTACAGCTACATATGCTGACTTCAAAGCAGACTCTCTTCCCCTTATCTGCAAAATAAATATATCAAGACAAGCCACTTGTTGACTCCCTCTTTGACAAGGTCCAAGCTGGCTTGATCCTGTCTTATCAGCATCCACCACCTACACCTGATGGTGTTATCAGCCATAACGATACACTCCCATTCTCAAAAGTACCAGCAGAAAGCTATAGATTAAACCCAACAAACTGCAGACATGTACCAACCAGTCAGGAACTGCTTCACCTGGAATCATTGTCAGTGACTTTTTTGCAGTCACACCTTATTAAAGAAGCTACAAGTGTTTTGGTGAGGTCATCTCCCCGAATGGCAGCTTAAATAGTGACTCCTCTGAGAACATCGTTTACAAGCCCCAGTAAATCATCAAAAATATTATTTCTCAACTCGTGTTGCTTGATAAGTGGGGTGAGCATGGGAAGAAGAGAAAGAAACAAAAATGCACTGCTGGAGAACTTTACACGAAGAAAACCTACAATAGACAACAACTCTCACATACTTGTACCAGATAGTGAAGCTGATGCTAACAATGCTACCCACCTGAGAGAAGAGGCAAGTTTGACAAATTTTCTGGAGGATAAAAAAGACTTTCGTAAAAACACAAAACAACAACAAAGTGAGATCATCCCCGATCTGCACAAAGCCTGGGGGAAAAAGGGTACTCTGGAATAAAAGAACGATATCCTTTGATCAAGATTACTCTCCGACAGTTCTGCAGAAACGCAAGAAATATACTAAGGCAAAACAAGCATTAAAACAGAAGCAGATACGCTTCCAGATCCTGTTCCCAGCTAAACTTCGGGTGTTTTACGAGGATGGACACGACTGTATCAGACGGCATAGAAGGCGTCTTTAGATATGAAGGACAGAAGACTCCCCATTAATGTCGTCACGCCATTAGTCCTTCTTCCCTATATAAATTAGAATATGCACAAGGGAGGATACACAGGGAAATAATAGGAGTGAAATGCACACTCTCTAATAAATGCTTTGTAACAAATGGAGGAAGATCAAACCGACATTTTCTTATTACATAAACTTTTTAAGCAGCCCCAGACACCAACAATGATAGTTTATTATTAATTATTAATATTAGTAATTATATTAGCTTAAATCACTACAATTGCAATGGAAGCCCCATACTTAGAAGGGAAAGAGACTTCCCCCACAGCTAGATGTTTTTTCTAGCTTAATTCTGGGTCATAGGTTAGAGACCCCAGCCTTGGAATCATACTGTTATTTGTTACTGAATTCTATATATTTTCTAGTTCATATTTGTTCAGGGAGTGAATCAGTTGAGCTTCTTATAGCCAAATTCATGAACATATGGTCTTCAGATAAATATGGTTGGGGAAAAAGTTAAAATCATATCTTATAATTTCACTGGGATGTTAAGTCCAATCAAACATAACAAGATTGTGTAAAAAATGAAGGAGCATCATATTGTATACCTACAGGAAACTCATTTAAATGATAAAGAGCATGAAACATTGAAGAAATTAGGTTTTTCAAGTGTATTTTTCTCTTCTTATAAAACAAGACAGACGAGGAGTCGCTATACTTATTTCAAAAAAGAAAAAATTTTGAAAAACTATCTGAAAAGAAAGACAAAGGTATATATTGTCAGATATGTATTGATAAAAGGCAAAATATATGAGCACTGTTACTCTATTGAATATATATTCGCACCTCTAGGAAGTGATATTAGTTTCTTTCAAAAAATCGCTAGTATTATGACAATAGAAACAGAAGTATTGTTGATATGAGGGGGTGATTTAAATACATTTAAACCCAAAATTGGACTCCTCAAAGAATAAAAGTTATGACAAGAGACGGCTATACAAGAAGATTAAAACACTATTTGAAGACATTGGTCTGATCGATATATGGAGAGTTTTCTATCCTAGCAGAAGAGATTACACCCAGTATTCTGCCCCACACTTTTTATACACCAGAATAGAATATTTTATAATGTATGGAAAAGATAAAGATAAAATACACTCTAGTATAATCAAAACAATAGATATAAGTGGCCATGCACCTATATATTTATCCATTAATTTTGACCTACAACCAAAGAACACTACATGTTAGGATAGGAAATTAGTTCAAATCTGGAATTTAATGATAATGGTGAGGTCTAACCTTCTATTTTATGGCATACTCTGAAATTGGAGACAAAAAAACTGAAAATACATATTTACAGAATTAGAGACTAAAAATTCAAAACAATAAGAAACAATCAAAATGAAATTAAGGACGTTTTTGAAGATTATTATAAAACCCTATATTCTAGAGCTCCAGGGGAAGATGTGATTCAAATTGACAATTACTTGATTTTTTTTTTATTTACCTACATTTTAAATGTAGACCAAAATAGAAGAATGACCCTCAATATATCTGAGGAGGAATAAAAAATTGCAATTAACAAACTTAAACCAGGCAAATCACCTGGATCAGATGGATATACAACAGAATGGTATAAGGAATTTAGAAATCAACTAATTCCTACATTTATTTGGGTTCTAAAACAAGCAAAAACCCCACCTAGCTGGAAAGAGACAATAATATCAGCCATACCAAGAGAGGGTAAATATCAAATGGAATGTGGGTCTTCCAGACCAATATCTGGATATTGGTATAATATAAATAGGGCACTACACATAATGAATCATGTACATAAAAATAAAAATAAATCATTATCCTAAGTGTTAATGCCAACAAAGCATTTGACTTGGTTTACTGGATTTTCCTATTAATTTAGATTTAGTTTTAATGATACAATTATAAAAACAGTAGTCCTTATATAATTAACCCATAGCAAGGATCAAAATCAATGGATATTTATCAAACTCTTTCACTTTAGAAAGGGGTTCACGGCAGGGATGTGCATATTTGCATTATATTTAGGACCATTAGCACAGTGTATTAGACAGAACAAGGATATTAGAGTCACTTGAAATATTTTGTCACCTATCGGGCTATAAGAATAATATAAGCTAAACACACATACTTTCATACAATTACAGAGTGCCAAGAGAAATTAAAAATAGATTACCGTTGAATTGGCAAGCAGAATCATTCAAATATCTTGGCATCATTATGCTAAAAGATCTCACAAAATTGTTTGAGTGTAACTATCAACTTATTTTTAAAAAATTAAAGAGGATATAGAAAGATGGAATTTAATTCCCTATTTTAGCTCACGCTTTGAGTCTATTAAAATGAATATCTTACCTAGACTATTTTACCTTTTCCAGACTTTACGTATAATAATTAATCAAAACCAGTTTAACGAATGGGCTAAAATGTTTATTCATTCATTTTCTTGTCAGCTTAGCCCCTTTATTAATCCGGGGTGGCCACAGTGGAATGAACTGCCAACTTATCCAGCAAATTTTTATACGCAGCGGATGCCCTTCCAGCCGCAACCCATTTCTGGGAAAGGGCTAAAATGTTATTATTATTGATATATATTTAAAAAAAAAAAACCTAGAGTTTGTTATAAAACACTACAGCTAACCAAAGAAAAAGGGGCTTGGGGATTACCCTCCCTCAGAGACTATTTCTGTGCAGCACAGATGGGAATCATAATATGCTGGTGTAACCCATCATATGAAGCCCAATCGAAAAATAGAAAGCAGAGAATATCCTCAATTCCTATACAGGCAACCTCAGCTAAAAGTAACTAACAAGACCATATTAAAGCTATTGACAAGCCATGGATATAATGCACTCTCAATGTTTGGAGGTTTATAATTACAAAACATAAATTTAAAAATGAGATTATATCAATTAAATGGTGCGCATACGACTGAGAAATCACACCAAGTATATTAGACACTCGGTTTAAAGACTGGATAAATAAAGGGACTATGGCTCTATGTGTAATATTGAAAGATGGTCTCCTAGACAGCTTCGAGACACCCAAAGAGAAATATTCATTAGAAGCACAAGATTTTTAAAGATATCTACAAATGAGACATTTTGTTTATAAGATTATGGAAAATGGGTATGAGACAAAGATCAGTTTAATGGAATTGTTTAGAAAAGCATATAAATAAGATTTTCAAATTAAAATTTTCTCAGGTATATATAAATGTTTGCTAAATCTAAAAACACATTACATACATTAGAAGTAAGTGGGAGAAAGGAGGATGAATTGACAAAAATATGGAGGTATCAATGGAAATGTTCTAAATCACAGAAATGGAGGGAATTTGGTTGGAAGAGATAAATAAAAAAATTTATCACACCCTCTCAGAAATCATATCATGCTGGAAAATTATCTGTATGCTGGAGAAAACAGGGAAATCAAAAGGCGAATCATGTACATAGTTTTATTGCTGATGTGTACCTATATCTTATTTTACTGTTTTATTTATTTACTTATTTTTTTTACTTAACCCCCCCTCCCTTCCTTCATATTTTATTTTATTTATTTAAATTATTATTATTTTATCATTATTTATTTTCTTAATTTTTATTATGTATAACATTAGTGTACATGCACACAAAAGAAAAGCATACTGCTGAACGAGAAAGTGGATGTACAGAATTTTTGCTTATATTTGTAAGTGTATACAGATGTGACCTCTGACATGTACCTGATGTAAGTGCAAAACCTTTTGAGAAAATAAAAAAGATAATTAAACAAAAAAACAAAACAAAAAACAAAGAAGCTACAAAATACCAAAGTTTAACACCTGAGTGGCATGCATTGAGGAAGGAGAAAGTTCTAATTTTTGCAAGATTAGCCATGCTAGGTCCAAGTGCTGCGGAAAACATTGCAGATCATTAGAGGGACAAAAGCAACAGCAATCATGAAGAGAGAACTGCACATGGAGGCAGGTGCTCTAAAGAACTTCGCCACTCTGAAGAACCTGAACTTGAAGTGATGTGGACTGGTGATTCATCCTGAAGCACCTTGTCTTGGTGCATCACCGGATGCACTTGTGTATGACCCACTCGAGAGGCCATCATTTGGGTTGGTGGAAATTAAATGCCCGATTGCAGAAAACTTCATTGACTGTCGGTATCTTAAAATGAATCAAGGGATTTATAAATTAAAGGAAAGCCATCCTTATTATTAGCAAGTGCGAGCAGTTGCTCATCAGTTGTTCATCATCTGTGCCTACAATGACGTTTGTGCAACGCATTTATAGAGACAATTCTGTATTAGCTTCCTTTAAACTTGGTGTGATTAGTTTTTTTTTATAGTATCTGCCCAAATACCTCTCTATGCAGGAGAAACAGAAGAGGCACTGTGCTGAGAAAATATTGGATCAAATTGTATTGCTTCTGTTCATCTTAATAAAATATGTTTCATTATTTTAGATTATTTGACAATTTAATTTCAAATTATATGCAGTGAATGATTCAATTAAAAATTATATACAGTGAACAGTACAATTTCAAATTATGTCCCAATCCCAATTCTATCTACCCCTTCCCCTTGGCCTTTACAACGAGGGTTAAGGGGAAGGGCTATAAAATTTACCCCTATTTGGACAGCACCTGCACATGTCATCATATGCCATCATGATCTCTTGCTATTTTTTGGTATTTATCTTCAGGAAATCACTGAAGGCATATATTATGTTATCATAACGATCTAATGTGGCAATAAGATCGTAGTACTGTGCATTTAACAACGTGGCCATATTCATCAATGTAAACACAGCAAAAACAACATTAACAATATAGCAGACACCATAAAAAAAGCCCATTCCCAGTCACTAGACCATACAGGGTATTCGAGTGTCAGAATAGAGTGGAGGAAATATGAAATCACTTTGTGGGCTAATCGGCTGCTGGCATAGAACTAGGCTCGTTTGAGGTGCGCCTCGTCTTGACTGCATTGTAAACGAGAGCAGGCATCTGCAGAAAGAGGAGGACTCAAAAATTACATCAGAAGTCGGACACTTCCCGAATCTCGCTGTTTTGCCACCTGGAAACGTCACCAGTGGCGGAGATCGGACGAATGACCTCATGAAAAAATACTATGGCGATTTATAGTAAACATAACGTTTTTGAACATGTTTATTCAGTATTGGGTTATGTTTATAGTTGTTGTGATAAAAGAGCAACTATAAAATTTAAATAGGCTATTTTATAATATGGTTAAAACAGACTACAGTATACATTACAATAGCATTTTTTATATGTGAGTGGATGCAATTGAAATATCACTGTTTTTACAAAAAGATGGTCAGAATTATAGAAGATGAACAGCTCATTAACTAAAAGGATGTATTCAAAATATAGTTCTGTATATTCAAAAAAATGTTAAAAGGATAACAAAATAAACAGCTTATACAGCAAAAAAACTTTCAAGAAAACCAATTAGGCTACATTATAAATGAAGTAGCTATAGCAAGATGCTTTTGAGTGACAAGTCATGACAAATGTTTGTTTGACATAAAGAAATTATTAGGGGGTTAATTATATTGACATGCTTATAAGGTATATATATGCTTTTAATCCAGCCAGACTAAAATAAATAGCCCTAGACTTTCTCCAGAATAAAAACTATTAGACTGTAGGAAATACTGTGAAAATGTTCTTGGTCTATTTAACATGACTTTTGACTTCACATATGTGTTTGTGTGTGTATGTGTCTGTGTGTCTTGTTTAACACACCCCTTTCACTTGTCATTTGAAACCACACAAAGGTGATGCATAATGACAAAACAGTCTGATTACCTTTGTATGTATGCATGCATATATGTATGTATTGGATTGACTTTCCATGGAATAACGTTGCAATACAAAATTCACACAAATATACAAAAAGTGAAAATGACCACAAACAGGACTTTAAACTTAGAGAGAAATAAAATACAGCACATGCACATACTACTAATGATTTATTAGTAACAGTTATATTAGATAGGTCACTTATGTTTAACAAAGGTGTGTTTTGTTTTTGTTTACGTGTAAATCTAAATAAATAACCATATGTACCCTGCTAAAAAATCCACCAGCAAGTGGTGGATTTCACCAGCTAAAACCAGCCAACCAGCCTAGGCTGTTTAAGCTGTTTTTTGTTTTCAGTAGGGTAATGCTCTTCTTATTTAAACTATCAACGAAAATGCAAAACAGGTATTCAACAACACTAGGTATAAACCTTGATAAAACAAGATAGAGAATAAAGTGTAATGTGTCAGTCTCATCCAATGAGCATTCAGCTGTGTCGTCAGCCAGTCGTTTCCCATCATGCTTTTGTGAACGCAGTCTTTGGAGAGCAACTGCTGACAACTGCTTAATCCGAGGTACCCGCCTCGCGATCGTGAGAGTTTTTTGGCGCACGTCAGCGTGACATCAGAGCGAGGCGAAGGGAACGCGGACATATTTCTAACCAGAATGTATCTTTCACTGTTCTTCATGACAAAAAAAGAATAATGAATGTTGGTCTCGATCCATCATGGAACTTGCAGGTATTTAAAAATACTTGTCCCTTGATTCATTCTATCCTCTATTCCTAATAGAATGGATGGTTAACGCTGTTATAGTTGGGTAACTTTGTTTATTAACACAACACATTAGAACAATACTCTCCGGTTGCTCCGGATCTGGTTAACATCAACAACTCGTGTTACACACAATACAGTCCGTACAGCAACAAACATCCTAACATCTTTTCTCTTTTTTTTTTCTCAAACTTATTATTATAAGAATTCAAATAACTGTTAGAAAATAGCATACATTCCCATTTACCTTGAGGTTAGTAAACATTACACAAGATCTTCAAAACATTAACTGTAAATCCATTAAGTATTTATCCTTAACATAAACAACATTTCAATCACATTTCAAAGTCATACCAGATTCAAGTTTCGTTTTTTTTTTTTTTTTTCCTGTCATGTCTTACTAAATATAGTCTATAAGATATTGAGGTCTATCCATTTTTCTTCCAAACCTTGTGTAAGAATCAGCTCTTTGGTTTAAATCATGTTTAAACTTTGGGGATTCAAATCGAAGATTCGAACATGATTCACATAGAAATATTTTAAGCTTACACTTAACGTAAGTACTTGTCCAGCAAATAGAATGTTTAGTGTAAAGCAGTTCTGTATTATATTATTACGTGGCCAACAATAACAATATAAAAACAGTATCTAATTATTTAATAAGCAAGGTAGCAGTATCTGAAGCTGAGGCATTAACTTATAAAGCACACAACACACCAACACGGATCTTAAAATGAAACAAAAGTTTATTGCTACTCTATAACACAAAGTACTAATCTACGTTAAACAAACAAATGCACATACATACACACACGCACAAGCAGTTTGAGGAGAGTTTTGGCTGAGTGGATCTGCTCCGTGATGTAACGAGGCTTCCGGCGAGGCGATGTAACGGCCACAGCACTAGAGGAGCGACGTCCGGGCAGTGACGGCGGTGACGACTGACAAAGATGACCGGCAAAAGACAACGATGAAATTCCTTTGTTCAAAGTTTATAGGCTTTGGTAGAGGCTGGGTCTACACAATGCTTGTCCAATCAGATAAGGTGCGGGGTGGAGTCACACCCCAATTCTGCCCTCTAGGAGGCCGGGTTGACACCTGGTGTGGGTGCTGCTTTGATAGCATAGTGGTTAAAATAAAGTCTTATAACATCGACACTTTTCATAGTATGGTTTCTTCATATAAACCAATGCATTTGAAATGTTCCTAGCTTTCAGTCGATACCAAACATGAAGTATTTCACAAACATTCTGTAGATTTCATTTGTCACTGAGGGCTATTACTCAATAACTATCCATAACAGTTTTGTTAAACACATGGAACATGTACACACAAAAACCTACAGAAACATAAAGCAAACGTACATTACTCAAATAAACTGTTTTACTTAAATGTCCATTAAACTTTGGAAGCGTTTCTGATCGCTTCTGTATCTGCCTGAGAATGTGTATTCCTTGCAGATGCCAAAGGACACGCGAACCAAAAGGTACTTCTCAAAAACCGGTTTGGTGGGTTTTTGATTGTAGAGCCTCTTATTGTTTTAAGGTGTAAAGTTAATTAACACGCAACTGTGATGTTGACTGGCTAGTCATCCTGTGGATTGCCTTTTGCTGGGTGCCTGTGGATTGCTTTGAAAATGAAATCAAAGCTCAGACATGTAGGCACCAACCAATCTTTTAAGGATAACATGGTCTGTGACTTGTTCGGTTCTGGAACGATCCGTTGACTCCCCACACTTGTAACCGTGACAACAGAAGTGTCTTTAAGTTTGTTCAATCCTGTCGCTGGGTCCTTACGTCCATCTCTAGAATTTGTGCTTTCTGCACTTGTGACTCTGTCTTTTCGTAGTTGTCTCCTATTTCTTCCCAGAATGTTTCCTGATTCAACAGATCATAAGATCTGTGGTCGACAGGTTTCAGCACTATTGCTTTCCTCCACATTTTGTTATGCTCTCCTGGCTGAACATGGACTCGGTCACCCTCTTTTAGTGTGACTAAATCATTTGCATGTTTGTTGTAGTATGTAGCTTGCCGATTTCTATGTCCAATCTGTGCTTGTTGTGTCTGTACTACTTTTGGTTGTAGCAGGTTGTCGTGCATTGCCATCAAAGTTCTGGTTCTCCTACTGAACAACCGTTGTGCTGGACTTCCTTTGATCGTTTGTGATGGTGTTGTTCTATGATTAAGCATCTCAAGTTAAGGATCCTTTCCATCAGCTTATGCTTTTCTCAGCAGTCTTTACTGCTGATTCTGCCATAGCATTGCTCTATAGGTAACCTGGTGATGATGTCTTATGCTTGAATTACCACTGTATACTAAATCTTTTGAAATCCTCTGAGACATATTGTAGGCTTCTATCCGAGATAACAACATCTGGGACCCCATGTCTTGCGAAGTGAGCTTTCAATTTATGGATTACTGTGGAGGATTTTGTGTTGGGTAAGTAGTCAAGTTCCCAGAAATTAGAAAGGTAGTTAACGGTAATGAGGTAGTTTCTGTTGTCTAACGTAAAATATCTGTTCCTACCTTAGACCATGGGTTGCTAGGTAACTCATGCAAACATAGTGTCTCCTTTGGCTGCTTTGCATCCATAAACCTGTGTAACCCCGCCGGTCCTACGCCACCCAACTCACTCCGAGCTGGTATCGAACCTTCCGCATGGGAGTTGGTTGCTATAACAAGGAGGCTAAAGACCATGGCCTCTAGCGTCTGTCGCTAGAGCACCTTTAGAGGTCAGAGTGTGGTTTACCTGCACAGCACACACTAGCTGGCCTCCGTTACACTCATCCCCCTAAACCTCACTCCCATTCAGGTCACAGCACCAATGTAATCCCGCCGGTCCTACGCCACCCAACTCATGGTTCGATACCGAGCTGGTATCGAAACAGCAACTCCGCATGGGAGTTGGTTGCTCTAACAAGGAGAGGTTTACCTGCACAGCACACACTAGCTGGCCTCCGTTACACCTGCATACATCCCACTTTCCTACAAATGTCTTTATGTGGTCATTCATCCCCAGCCAGTAAACACATTCTCTTGCCCTTCTCAGACATCCCTCTATGCCCAAATGTGAAGAGTTAATGCGTTGAACAATGTCACCTCTGAGTTTGTCAGGAATTATTACTCTTTCTCCTCTGAATACAACTCCACCTTGTGTACTCAGTTCTTCTTGGAAAGAGTGATAGTGTGCAATATCACTCGGCAGGTATTTTTTGTCTCCTTGCCACCCTTCTTTGATCACTTTAATTAATGACTGCAACTTTTTATCTTTACTTGTTTCCACCTTGATAGCTTTGAGTCTTTCTTCTGCCATCGGTACATGGTGGACCATGTTTATGCTCTCAATCTCCATTTCTACTGAGCTTTTTGATGCATGTTCAGGTAGCATGGCTCGGTGTGTCAGGGAGCAACATGTCCTTCCCTGGAATATATGTAATCTCAATGTCATAACTCTGAGGTCTAACTGACATTCTTTGTAGTCATTTTGGGGTATTCAGCTGAGGTTTCCGTATAATAGATTCCAGTGGCTCATGGTCAGAATGCACAGTAACCTGTCGTCCATACGTGTATTGATAAAATTTTTCCATACCGAAAACTATGGCCAAACATTCTTTCTCTATTTGGGCATAATCTCTATCGGTTAGAGATGATGTCTTATGCTTGAATTACCACTGTATACTAAATCTTTTGAAATTCTCTGAGACATTGTAGGCTGTTATCCGAGATAACAACATCTGGGACCCCATGTCTTGCGAAGTGAGCTTTCAATTTGTGGATTACTGTGGAGGATTTTGTGTCGGGTAAGTAGTCAAGTTCCCAGAAATTAGAAAGGTAGTTAACGGTAATGAGGTAGTTTCTGTTGTCTAACGTGAATATATCTGTTTCTACCTTAGATCATGGTTTGCTAGGTAACTCATGCAAACATAGTGTCTCCTTTGGCTGCTTTGCATCCATAGACCTGTGTAACCCCGCCGGTCCTACGCCACCCAACTCACTCCGAGCTGGTATCAAACCTTCCGCATGGGAGTTGGTTGCTATAACAAGGAGGCTAAAGACCATGGCCTCTAGCGTCTGTCGCTAGAGCACCTTTAGAGGTCAGAGTGTGGTTTACCTGCACAGCACACACTTGCTGGCCTCCGTTACACTCATCCCCCTAAACCTCACTCCCATTCAGGTCACAGCATCAATGTAATCCCGCCAGTCCTACGCCACCCATCTCATGGTTCGATACCAAGCTGGTATCGAAACAGCAACTCCGCATGGGAGTTGGTTGCTCTAACAAGGAGAGGTGTACCTGCACAGCACACACTAGCTGGCCTCCGTTACACCTGCATACATCCCACTTTCCTACAAATGTCTTTATGTGGTCATTCATCCCCAGCCAGTAAACACATTCTCTTGCCCTTCTCAGACATCCCTCTATGCCCAAATGTGAAGAGTTAATGCGTTGAACAATGTCACCTCTGAGTTTGTCAGGAATTATTACTCTTTCTCCTCTGAAAACAACTCCACCTTGTGTACTCAGTTCTTCTTGGAAAGAGTGATAGTGTGCAATATCACTCGGCAGGTATTTTTTGTCTCCTGGCCACCCTTCTTTGATCACTTTAATTAATGACTGCAACTTTTTATCTTTACTTGTTTCCACCTTGATAGCTTTGAGTCTTTCTTCTGCCATCGGTACGTGGTGGACCATGTTTATGCTCTCAATCTCCATTTCTACTGAGCTTTTTGATGCATGTTCAGGTAGCATGAATCAGTGTGTCAGGGAGCAACATGTCCTTCCCTGGAATATATGTGATCTCAATTTCATATCTCTGAGGTCTAAGTGACATTCTTTGTAGTCATTTTGGGGTATTCAGCTGAGGTTTCCGTATAATAGTTTCCAGTGGCTCATGGTCAGAATGCACATTAACCTGTCGTCCATACGTTTATTGATTAAATTTTTCCATACCGAAAACTATGGCCAAACATTCTTTCTCTATTTGGGCATAATCTCTATCGGTTGGAGTCAGTGCTCTGCTTCGATAAGCTACTGGAACTCCCTTCTGCAGTAGAGTTGCCCCTAATCCAGTCTCTGACGCGTCACACTGCAGTGTCAGTGGTTCATCTGGATTATAATATTTAAGGAGTGGTGCTCTTGTGATGGGATCTTTGAGCTTTTTAAATGCTTCCTCATGCACCTCAGACCAGTCCCACATACTATCCTTGTGAGTTAGTTTCCTCAAAACCTCACATCCATCTGATAAGTGATCACAGAATTTTGACTGGTAGTTTACCATGCCCAGCAGCCATTGAATTCCTTTGACATCAACTGGATGTGGTATATCTTTGATTGCTCTTGCTTTCTCAGGATCCACTCTGAGCCCATCTGTGGTAAGCAAATACCCGATATATGGAACCTCACTTTTTCTAAGTTGAAGCTTTTCTGCATTCAGTTTGATGTTTCGTGCTCTACATCTGTTCAACAATGCCCTCAGTTTTTGTCATGATCGAGGTTTGCACTTTCCAGGGTGTCACCCTCACCAGTGATTAGAATGTCATCAGCAATGACATAAATACCATGTAATCCTTCCAGAGCTTGACTGAGTAATGCCCATTGCCATCCTTAGCCATCTGTATCTGCCATACGGTGTGGCGAATGTGGTCATGTAACTTGACTCTTCATGCAGAGTAACATGCCAAAATCTATTTTTTACATCACACACAGTGAAAACCTTTGCTTTTGACAAATCCGGCAGTATGTCATCTACTGTCTGCAATGGAAAATGGCATACTTTTAGAGCCCTGTTGATTGGTCTTGGGTTTATGCAGATCCTTAGGTTTCCTGACTGCTTTTTTACAAAGACAAGACTACTGATCCAGTCTGTGCTGCAGTCTACTGGGGTGATGATCTGTCTTTGTTGAAGATCACTTAATTCCACTTTAAGTGGTGTCATCAGTGCGACAGGGACTCTTCTCTTTGGTAGTTTCACAGGAGTTACTTTTGGATCAGCTTCGATTTTATATGCACCATCCAAGCATCCCATCTCCTTGAAACACATCGCCATATTCCTTTGTAATATTCTCCATGCTCCATGTTTCAGCTCTCACAGCTTCCTCTGTGACAATACTGTCCATAGCCATGATGTTCTCATACTGGATGTTCACTAAGTTCATGGCTTGTACAGCTCTGCTACCCAGTATAAATATTGTCGACCCCTCATCAACAACCAGGAAGTCTACTCTGTACAGTTTTTTGTTTCTGGGGTTTTGCAGTTTGACTTTACCTTTTCCCAATGGCTGTAATGTGGTTTTATTGTACATTACCAGAACTTTTTTAGTCTTTTCCATTTGTGTCTCTGGGTTTAGGATGTTGACAGGTATTATATAACAGCTAGCTCCACTAGGAGCATGGCATCAAAGAGTTTTGAGGGCGGTTTCTGTTTACTCTCTGTCACAGTGATGGGACGTTCATGAACGATTCGTTCATTTTAAACGAATATTCAATATAACTCGGGAACTACGAGTCCTCTCAGGGAGTGATTCGTTCATCCACGCGTGCGCACATTTGTGCAGGTAGTATCCTTAATTTCAAGTCTTCATCACATTAGCAGAAGCCAATCATATGCGTTTAGAGCCGGAAAAAGAATTGATCTGCTCACCTCTCAAGTCCTCTATCGGGTCTGAGTCACTACTCGTTTATCACGGCCAATCATGCGCATTTAGAGCCGGAAAAAGAATTGATCCGCTCACCTCTCGAGTCCCCTATCAGGTCTGAGTCACTCATTCCTCACAGGGCCAATCATACAAGTTTAGAGCCAGAAAAAGAATTTATCTGCTCACCTCTCAAGTCCTCTATCGGGTCTGAGTCACTCGTTCCTCACGGGCCAATCATACGCGTTTAGAGTCGGAAAAAGAATTGATCCGCTCGTCTCTCGAGTCCTCTATCGGGTCTGAGTCACTCGTTCCTCACGGGATAATCATACACGTTTAAAGCCGGAAAAAGAATTGAACCGCTCATCTCTCGACTCCTCGGGTTTGAGTCATTCTGTCACGTAAACAACGAACGATCATTGCTCCTATCGGCTCAGACTGTGCATTGATTATGATTATATGTGACTGTCAGTGTAACGTGAATGAACCCCTGACATTTAAAGACATCAAGAGGTGAGCTGAGCAAAGAGACAATATGCCTTCATAGACAAAAGAGAAGGTAAACATTGAATTATTATTTTCTCCTTCTTATAGTATTCTAGTTATGACATATTTGTCGTGCAGTCAACCTTTTGGGTTAGTTTTAAAAGCAATTTGGAAGCAATTCGTAACATTTTAATAAAATTTTGGCAAATTGAACCAAATTAACGAAATGACTCGAAAAAGATTTGTTCATCTTGATGAACAAGACTCAAAGATCCGTGTCAGTAAAATGATCCGAACTTCCCATCACTACTGTCACAGTGTTCACGTTGTCCACATTCACACACAAGATGTCTTCATAGCCTTCTTCATCTGACTCGGTGACAGTATGTACTGACTATTCTTTATATTGTTTAGTTCTACACATTGCAGCAAAATGATTGTCTTTACCACAGTATTTGCACGTTTTCCCATATGCAGGACATTTCTTTTTATTTATTTTATGAATTTTCCCACAAAACTTGCAGTTTACTGTGCTCTTAACCTCTTTTTTTCTTACAGCATGTTTTACTGCACCTCCACCACTCGTCCTTTTAATGTTTTGTCGTTTTTTTGACAACTCCGTTGCTCTGCAGATTTGTACACACTTTCCCAGCATCAAATACTGCTCACGTTAAAGTCTCTCTCTCAAAACAGTGCTGTTTATGCCGCAAATAATTCTATCGCGGATCAGTGAGTCTTTGATCTGACCGAAGTTTCATGTACTGGCGAACATCCGTAAGTCTGTTACATATTTGTCAATGCTCTCGTCTAAACCCTGATTTCGGACAAAAAAACGGTACCTTTCAATAGTCTCATTTACTTTTGGACTGCAGTGATCACCCAGAGCGCGTATTAACTGATCTACAGTGTGATCGGGTGAGGAGGAGGGGATTAGCGTCTCGACCGCTCTTGTCCTGGCTCCCCAATGAGATCACTGAAAACTTTCAGTTTTATATCTTCCCTGGCATCTGCCAAAGTGAGTTCCATGTATAGCGTGAACTCTTCCTTCCATGTTTTCCTTGACTTGCCCAAATTGGTAGAGTCCAAGCAATGGACATGTGGTGGTCTCAGTCCCAGTGCATTTTCCATCCGCACTGCACCTGCACTTTCTGCTCTCTCAACCGTTCAGTTGCTCTTTTCCTGCTGTTCTGTTCATTACTTCTCTGTGCTCTTCAAACTAAAGCAACGCTGCCACCATGTTTCATTCTATCCTCTATTCCTAATAGAATAAACGGTTAGCGCTGTTATAGTTGCATAACTTTGTTTATTAGCACAACACATTAGAACATTACTCTTTGGCTGCACACTCTGGTTAACATCAACAACTCTAGTTACACACAATACAGTCCGTACTTCAACAACCATCCTAACTTCCCTCACGCCTCATAAGCAGGCTGTGTTACAGGCTGTGTCCCATAGGCTTTTCGAAGATTGCAAATAATAAGCTGTGTGTTCAAACACTGTTCATTACACTTACACGTTTTGTTCAACTTGATAATCCTCACACGAAAATACAACTTTCAGCACTTTTGGATCTTAAATGTAAACGCAAAAAAATGTATAGCTACAGATGACTTTTCAAGCTTATTTTTAGACATTTGGCCCATGACAGATTTAATCTCTCTGTTTATTATACTTTAATCCACACTATTTATTATAAAAAAATAAATATGCTTAAACACATAGAACTACGAGTCTTTTTGATTGTTTTTACGTGGGAAATGCATCTGTTTTTCTTTACAGTTGTTGTAAATGTTTTAAAACTGTATGTATAACATAGTACATAGTATTATCAGAAGACATTTAAATAAGTGTACCACTCGCATGCACACAGCCTGCTTACCTTAACAGACGACAGAAATGAGGCGTGAGGGACAAGTCTTTTAAATGCCTGCAAGTTTCATGATGGATCGAGAGCAACATTTAATATTCTTTTTTGTCATGAACAGCGAAAAACAGCCCATACAGTCACATATGCATACATTTTATGGAGGAGTGTAAATATTGCAGTTATGACAGAGTTAAATATGTTTAGCTTGATCACTTTAAAATGACAGTTAACATGCATGTATTTTTATACATTTATTCACATGTTTGCATTGCTGAGAGCAGGAGCGAGACAGGCTGCACTGGTAAGCAGTATCTTCATAATATTGTTTAATTAAAATAAACGATCAACAAATTAGTCTGTCTTGACAGTCTTTACAAGTGAAGGCATTATCTACACAAAGTATAAAACCCAATTAGAAAAATACTACAAACTATAAAATGCTATTCATGAAAATACTTAAATAACAGATAAATCCAAATGCCCAACACAAGCGAGCTGCGCTCTAGACCAGTTCAGCTTGATGACATATAATGCCTCAGACATCGCCTGTAGTCCCATTTAGCAACTTGATAGCAACCCTCTTTTTAAAGAAGCATAACATATTTAAAAAATCAAGACTGTGATGTAACTGATGTGTTTTATGTCATAGAACAAAACGTGAAAGTATCTTGAGATTGTGGTAGCCACGAACCTTATTTAAGCGATTTTACTGAAACCCCATTCAGAAAACCCATTGACTTTGGGACGAGGAAACCAGAACTGCTAAAATGCTAACTCGCTTCCGGGTTTTTGCACACAAATTGACATCATAGTTCCTCCACTCTATGTTGTGGGACTGCTGCACAGGAGTTATTGAGTGGAGGAACTATGTTTTGAATACATTTACATATGTGTACTTTTACTCTTATGCCGAGTTCAGAATGCGTGATTTTAGCCCCGATTTCGGCTCGCCGACAGGTTTTGAGAAATCGCCGACAAATGCCTGAAATCACAGGCAAATCGGTGCTCGTGCACGTGAGTGACAATCACACAGTATGAACTATCAACGACGCGATCTGAGAGAATCGCTGATGAGTCGCCGATGCCTGCGAGATATTTGGCGTGCTAAATATCTGGAGCTGTCGGCGATTCAAATTATGCCGTGTGAATTGAGTTTTGACTGAAAATAACATCAGCGATCGCCAACAGCCAATGAGAGAGCAGCTTTCACTTGCGTGTGTGTGTGTATAACTGCTGCAGGCCAGCGGGAGGCAGGGGGAGAAGTTAAAAGCGCTCTTTTTCGGTTTATTTGGACCCACGAAATGGAGGAAAAACCAGTAGAGGTTGGACAGGACACAGGAGCAACTGTGTCTGTTTGACGTTTAATACAGAAAGAAATTAGTTTATTATCAAAGTTAAGGAGAAATGGCTAATTCCCTTTAAACCCAGGTGAGCAAATATGTACATGTTCAACCCCATTAAAAGCTTCTTTCTCATTATGTAGTTAATAACAAAAGATATAATACGTGTTATAGGCAGTGAGACGTAGTTTGGACGACGTTGTCGGCGATTCTTCCTATAGTAAAGTCATGCAGTGTGAAACCCCCTGTCACCGATCCATCTTGCAGTGTAAACAAAGCAGCGACGAAACGCTAGCCCAGATAGTCATGCAGTGTGAAAACATCTGTGACACGACTACTTTGAAAATCATGCAGTCTGAACTCGGCATAACTCAAGTATTAGAGATAAATCATTACTCTTACTTTGTTACATTTTGCGGCTTTTCTCCTTTACTGCCACAGATAATACATATGATTCATGTGTTTTGTTTGCAAATATCACGAGGTTGTTATAGAGACGCGTCTCCCGCTTTCAACACGCCTCTGTTGGGATTATGGCTGGAATGCATTATGCAAATTATAAATTGTACAAATTTTACTATGGTCACGTCATTTTTATTCAACAAATGAGCCAACTTTTGTCCAAGGAAGACTCAATGGTCAGTTGTTATCCGATTCTAAGGAATTTACGACCCAAAGGAATGTACCCACAGCACAGCACAACTGAATTGAACAGGACGTCTTTAAGATCCTTGCTTAAAGGGCCATGACACCCCCCACTTTCGGTTAAAGTCTACTTCAGAATTGAAAAAAAAAATGCATGATTAATGGGCGTGGAGCTCCGCGAGCATAGGGCAGGAGTGGGCGTGGCCAGCAGGGGAGAAGGGGAGCGAATAACTGTTGTTAATAGTTACCTCACAAAATGGGACACAAACCGTGAGGAGACGCATGATTTTATAGTTCACAAAGTTAAAATGCAAAGAAATAAACAGTAATTTAATGGCCTGCTACATTTTTTATTAGTAATTTCAAATACACATAACCACAATTTATATCATTATAAAGATAAGTGTGTTCATGTAAACACTATAAATGAGGATTCTCCCTCGATCCCCGGGTCTAAATTATAGATCTAAATGCAGACTCAGTGCAGGTCTCCTGACCTGTCTATTTTAACCATTAGCTCTGCTGGTAATATAGAAGATTTAGGCAAACACAGCAGCACGGCGATTGTGAACGAACTCCTGACATCGGCCCTGACAAGATCGCGGGGAAAAAACATGCAACAAACCCCGTGGATCATGGAAACAAACACATACGAGCCTTCATGAACAGCTACTGCGTGCCGTGGGTCTGTGTCTCACAGCTTGCTTGAAACTGGCAGGTCTGCCTTGCCTTTGGAAAGCACATGCTCTCATAAATAATTAAAAGGCCTGCTCTTCTTATAGGATAAGAAAACTCTGCTATGAATAATAATGAGAAACTGATGCGTCATCATTGCACTTGCAGTACTGCGCTACGTCGCCGATTTTGATCCCGCCCCAAAAGTCATTTTAAACCCGGAAGCTGAAATTAGCTGACAAAAGCTCAAAATTATCCAGTTTTCCCCACAATTAAAGCTGACAGGTGCTAACATTGTCTTAACTGATGCTCAACACACACACACATCTGTTAATATAAAAAAAAGTTCTCCAGGGTGTCCTGAACCTTTAAGACTGATGTTTTAATGTAAACTTTACTCACTATGTGTAATCATGTGTTTTGCAACGCTTCCCTTGCTCCTGTATCATTATTAATGGTTTTAATACTTCTGTATATAATTTTTAACCCTACCAAAGCTAAATGAACTCATAAACGGTTCAAGTTTAGACTTGTCGTAAAGCTTACTTGCTGTACTAATTAATCATTGACATTTTATGTTAATATGAGTGCAACATATTAACATTTTAAGAGACTTTAACATTTCTGCCCTGATTTGCCTAAAATTTGCCAATGCAAATTCCTCTGCCTCGGACAAAGAGCCATAAACCATGATGCAGAGAGGTTAGTTTCTAATTGGTCAACTTTCCATTTAGGGTGAATCCGAACCCGGCCTATATAAGCTTGGGACCAAAGCTACGCCTCTCTCTGCTCTGAAGCTCTTTTCAAACTACCTGCAACTTCTTCAAGCTCTTGAAAAGAAACTCTCTCTCTTTGAACCGCAACTCTCTTGTGACTGCAACTCTTGAACCATGCGCTCTAAAACCAACCTTCTTCAACTGCAACAACCTAAGTATGAGACCTAAGCAGAGAAACCTCCAAGAAAGCAGGCAGAAACTTAGACGGAAAGGGTTAATCAAACAGCTCGGACATTTCACATCTCAGATACCTATTATTTTCTTTATTTTCCATTTAGAGTCTAGTTTAGTGTGTTGCGAACCAATAGTCCTCATGACTAGCCCCTTTGCTGCTTCAAACTTGAAACTACCGACTCCACCCCACTTCAAGCCTCACGGAACAATCAGCCGAACCACGTGCTCAACAACGGGAGCCTCTTTACATCACGGACAGAACGCAAATATCCACTTTCTTCCAACATATAAACGGTTGTAAACTAAATTCAACCCTAAAGAGACAATAAAAGGGTGAATTTGATTATGTTTGGTTCGCTTGGTTTGCTCTTACAAACTCTGAGGTTTTCCCATCATTACATCCTTTCAACCTCTTACTTTACCTTCTTTACTCTTCTCTACATTTGTATGAATGTGTGTTTGTGTTAGGTGTTAGTTTCTGTTAGATTAGTCAATAAAGTGTAATTTTGTATAAAGAAAGGTGCCTGTGTATATTTATGAATCTAATGTCTTAAACTTCAATCTAGTTACCCTTTTTATTTCGATAGCATCGCTAGACTATTTGTTCGTTCAGATCTAAAGATTCGATTAATTTGAAGCCCCGTTCAAATGAATCTTCCTCCCGCTAAACTAATCCGCTATATATATATAATGGTGCAGAAGATACGCGAGCACTGTAATCTAAATCATAACTCGCAACATTATAACGGTGGAAAAGGCGCGGGAAGAATAACCTTGAGCTAGTTTGTTACGTTAATAATGGTGTAGATATACGAGCACTTTAATCTACATTATAATTTGTTACAGATTATTAATGTAGATATGCGCGCAAGTTAATGTACATTATTATTATAATTTGCTACATGTTTATTGGTGGAGAATAAACGAAGCATAAATATTACACACGACAGAAATTTGAATACAGCCAATCAGAAGCACAGAATATGCACTCACTAAATGGTAAGGTTTATAATCTAATTTATGCATAATAAACCTATTTAAAGGGCCATGACACCCCCCACTTTCGGTTAAAGTCTACTTCAGAATTTTTTCAAAAGATGCATGATTAATGGGCGTGGAGCTCCGCGAGCATCCGGCAGGACTGGGCGTGGCCAGCAGGGGAGAAGGGGAGTGAATAACTGTTGTTGACAGTTAGCTCACAAACTGAGACACAAACCGTGAGGAGACGCATGAGTTTATAGTTCACAAAGTTAAAATGCAAAGAAATAAACAGTAATTTAATGCCCTGCAACATTTGTTATTCGTAATTTCATATACACGTAACCACAATTTATATCATTATAAAGATAAGTGTGTTTATGTAAACACTATCAATGAGGATTCTCCCTCGATCTCCGTGTCTAAATAATAGATCTTGAATGCAGACTCAGTGCAGCAGGTCTCCTGACGTGCCTATTTTAACCATTAGCCCTGCTGGTAATTTAGAGGATTTAGGCAAACACAGCAGCAAGGTGATGTGTCTGAATGTGAATGAACTCCTGATAAAAGTCAACGTCCGCCATTCTTCAATTCTCGCACTGCTCTCCCAACAAAAATGCTTGCAGCACACACACAGCTTTGTTGTATGATCGGCCCTGACAGGATCGCGGGGAAAAAACATGCAACAAACCCCGTGGATCATGGAAACAAACACATACGAGCCTTCATGAACGGCTACGTGCCGTTGGTCTGTGTCTCACAGCTTGCTTGAAACTGGCAGGTCTGCCTTCGGAAAGCACGCTCTCATGAATAATTAAGCAGCCGGCTCTTCTCATAGGATAAGAAAACTCCGCTATGAATAATAATGAGAAACCGACACGTCATCATTGCACTTGCAGTTCTGCGCTACAGCGCCGATTTTGATCCCTCCCCAAAAATCATTTCAAACCCGGAAGCTGAAATTAGCTGACAAAAGCTCAAAACTATCCAGTTTTCCCCACAATTAAAGCTGACAGGTGCTAACATTGTCTTAACTGATGCTCAACACACACAAATCTGTCCACCACTAACATCCTGAATGCCTGGTTCCCCGAGAGCGTGGTCATCCTCGCCACCGGTCCTGGGTGCCTGGAGTCACCAACTCTCAGCAGTGCATCACCTTGGTAACCCAGGACGAATCCCAAAAAAGTCACTGAAGCGAGTCACCAACCAATAATGAGCATTGTGCTTCCCCGATGCCAGCTTGGCAAGACTTCCAGCAAAAGAAAATTGCAGCCCATAAATGGCTCCAACAAGGGATATTTTGCATCTGTAGAAACGATGCACCCCAACTATTTTATCAAAAAGAGTCAATTCTTCCGACTTGCAAGGAAACAACAAACTGATTAAAATCCTTTTATGTCATATTGTGTATCAAAGTTCAAATTTAAAGGTAATAGCTTTGCCACCAGTGTTACTGATGTTGATGGACACACAGCCAAGGAAACAAAGGTAAAGACTAAAGATTCAACTTGCCAAGTCAAAAGCAGAGTGAGTAGTCCAGTCACTTGTTTGTTTTGTTCTCAAAATCACTGTTTAGAACAATGTAAACAGTTTGAGAAAACTAAGCACAGGGAAAAGGTTAGCTTTTTAAAGGAAAAGGCAGTTTGCTTTGGCTGCCTGTACACTGGACATTGAAGCAAGAAGTGTGCAAAACGTTTAATTTGCAAAACATGCCATCAAAGACATCCTACTGTTATGCACATACACTTCAAACAGAAAGCTGATACTGCTGTTAACACTGACGGCAGTCTTCCTATAGAAACAACTACACCAACAGTAATCAATACACTTGTATGTACAAAAGCTTGTAATCATACAGGGGCTGGGAACAGCACGGGCATTCTCCCTATACTTCCAGTACAGGTTAAGTCTGCTTTGGGCAATAAAGTCATCCAGACTTATGTTTTTTGGATACCGGCAGTTCTTCTACATTTTGCTCAGAGAGTTTAATTAGGAGGTTAAATATAATTGGACGTAAGACAAAAGATTTCACTTCTCACAATAAGCCCCAAATCTAGTCACAAGCTATGTTGTAAACAACTTGGAGATTTCAAGCCTCTCTAGGGAAAACTTTTACAGGCTACCAGAAGTTTACACACAAAGTAAGATGCCTGTAAGCCCAGCTAACATGGTCAAAAAAGAAGACTTAGCCGAGTGGCCATATATTTATTCTGTACACATTCCACACATTTAAGCGGACAGAGTTGTTAATTGGTACCAATGCCTCTAAGTTACTTGAGCCCTGGGAAGTTGTGAATAGTCATGGAGATGGGCCATATGCCATTCGAACCCTACTGGCGTGGGTTATAAATGGTTCAATTGATAGTTGTCAAAATGAATGCTTCACTGCTACAGTAAACAGAATTGATGTTAAAAAATTGCAATTGCTATTGGAGAAGCAATATCAACATGACTTCAATGAGAACTTGTTTAAAGACCAAGAAGTTATGTCTAGAGAATATGTTAAGTTCATAAAGATTATGAAAGAGTCTGTAAGCCTCAAAGAAGGACATTACAGTTTAAAACTTCCTTTCAAAAGTAAGAATGTTAAAATGCCTAACAATCTCTCCATTGCCAAGCAACGCCTTCTTGGAATGAGGACAAAAATTGAAAGAAACAAGGAATTTCAGCAGAAATATACAATTTCATTAATAACATGCTTGACCAGGGTTATGCTGAAGAAATACCAAAACAGGAGCTTAAGCAAGATGATGGAAAAGTTTGGTACATTCCCCATCATGGAGTGTACCACCCCTGTAAGGAAAGGTTGCGGGTTGTTTTGACTGTGGAGCAGAATTCAAAGGAACTTCTTTAAACAGTCAGTTACTGCAGGGCCCTAACTTAACTAGCTCATTTATTGGAGTTCTTTTAAGGTTTAGGCAGGAACCAATTGCCTTTATGACTGATGTTCAGGCAATGTTTTATCAAGTAAGAGTTACTGATGTAGATAAAGACTTCCTTCGTTTTCTGTGGTGGCCCAATGGTGATGTAGCACAAGACATCATTGAACTTCGAATGATTGTCCATCTCTTTGGTGCAGTTTTTTCACCTAGCTGTGCATGCTATGCACTTAGAGCGAACGCAGAAGATAATCAAGACAGTTTTGATTCAGAGGTGATTGACAGTCTATAAGAAATTCTATATGGATGACTGTCCAAAGAGTCTAGCATCAGAGGAACAGGCAATCCAGATCCAAAAGTCTTGAGCTTAACTTGGACTGTGATCACTTACCAGTAGAAAGAGTTCTAGGTCCAATGGTGTGTGCAGACAGATACCTTCAATTTCAAGACTGTCTGCGGATGTGACGAGGGTATAGAGAAAGGTTTTAAATCTCTTTGAATAAAAGTAACCGACTACGCCACCCTGGGAGTTACCCAGGGAAATAACTATTAGAAAAAGGACACAAAGGTTCGTTTCCCCTCAGAAAGGCACAGAGACGTGAGTAATTGCAAAGGTACAAAATATTTATTTTAAATAAAACTGTAAAATTTTACTGGTCTAAAAGCACATCAGAAACTCCCACTTTATTATTAAATAAAACAAAGTAAACAATAAATAACCAAAACACAGGATTGGAGGTTCCCACTGACTGGATACAAGTAGACTGACTTTACCACAGCACATGCACACACCACAGTGCACTCGAATCACGCTATCACGCACTCAGTGTCCCACAGCACACGGTAAAGAAGCACCACCACCAGTTGGAAAAAGAACTGTCATCCACCGGGGGAAACCTCAGTTCCTGAAATAAATCAAAATGAAAATAAATAACCAAAAACACATTAATAAGTGGGTCAATCAGGTTAACACACCCACTTTATAGGATCTGGATGAGAGACAGCTACAGCTGTGATTACAACATCTGACCTACACTAAATCCAGACATCAATTTATACTCAAAATAATGATACTAATAAACACACAAAAAGATAATATCTTAATAACAAAAACAAAAATCAATACTCTGCATAAATTGAAGACAAAACAAAAAGCAGAGCACTACTAATGTTAACACAAATCAATACATCCAAAACAAATAAACAAACGAAAGAATGAAGTGGAGCAAAAAAGCGGCACGCTAGGGATTAATACAGGCAGTCCCCATCAAACAGCTGCATTGGTGGCTTCCAATCAATAGCCAACACAACGGCGTTAGCATTAGCAGCAGTAGCAGACGACCCCTGGTAACCACGGCAATAGCGAGGAATATGAAAGCGAAAATGAATTATACCAGAGAAAGAGCCGAAAGAAAGGGAAAGGGAGAATCCAATGGACACACAATCTGACACTTTATAATTCACTTGTCGGTCGGTACGAGAATACAGCGAGGAGCAGGAATTAATATTTGCAACTGTAAACAGTCATCCAGCCACCACAGCCCAGGACAAAGCCACAGCCCCACGATGCACTAGAACAATGCCAGAGCGAACTTAATGTGGGCCCATTCAAACAAATGACAAAACATTGTCAGAATGAGCACAAAGCCTCTACCTGTAGCCGCGACGACAGGCACCCAAACACAGTGCGTCGGAGTAGGACATGACGCATCCCAAGCACCAACCAATCGGGCTTTAAAAAGTTAGGTCCTGCATGCCCGTTGGATGATGTCAAATGTCATTCAGCTGTGCAGCACCATCACAGGTTGCTCATATCAATCAGCTGCACTACACCATCTCACAAAGAACAATTGCACAGCAGACATGGAATTTTGTCTGTGATCAGCTCAATCTATGATCCTTTGGGATACTTGTCACCAATGATACTTCCAGTCAAGCTCATTCTACAAGAGTTGTGCAGGACAAACTATAGCTGGGATTATGAGAATCCACCAGCTCTTGACCAGCAATGGATCAAATGGATTACCAGTCTGAATTATCTGAGTGCCTTTAAGGTTGATCAATGTTCGAAGCCACATGGGTTTGGACAACCAATTCAAGGTCAGCTACACCACTTATCAGATGCCAGGTGACATTGTTCTTATAGCAGGCAGTGTAGCTCCTTGCAATTCTTGGTTGCTTGGAAAGGTGCTTGAAACATTTCCAGATCAAAAGGGTTTAGTTAGATCTGCTAAAATCCAAACAAAAACAAATGTTATAATGAGACCAGTAACAAAATTGTATCTTTTATTATAAACATTAAGGTTGGAAGAAATCATGAATGCAAAAGCAGAGTTGTTTGGAGCACAATTAAACAAAAAAGTAAGGTTGGGTTTAAAAGAAATATAGGAAATGTAATGAGTTTTTCTTTTTGTGACTCTTGGCTCCTTATATGCATATGTTAATTTAATTGTTTATCTTCTGTTCATAAACAATTAGGGGCTTGTGTGTTGGAGCCATTTATTGGTTGCAATGTACTTTTGCACCACTAGAGGGTGTATAAGGTATTTATGCTCTCCTCACGACGAGTGAGAGATGTGTAGAAGAAGGTCAAACAAACGTTTTGACCGCCATGCTGTAAGAACGAGTTTATGTTGTTTTTTGATGTTTACTTTTTTAATCTTGACAGAAAAGACAATAAATGGATTGAAATATCCAACTTTATTTGTAAAGTTATGGACATTTCACTTTTTTATTGACCTGTTCAAGCAACAAACGCGTCAGAACCAAAGACCAAAATATTCGCCTCTACATCCCTGGTCTTTATGAAAAGGTACCTGGCACTACCTTTTCTAAAGAGTGAATTAATGGAGAAGTAAGCAGCACTGTTCACAACAAGTTACGGAAAAATATATATAAACACAGGGAGGTGTTCCGTGTACATGTAGCTAGTAGGGTGCCGTTGGTGACTGTCTTCAGAAAGTTTTTTATTGTGCTGGTTGAAAGTCTCTTCACCTTTCCATAGTAATGATTAAAGTAAATGATCTTAATGTATTTATTTGTATTTTTATATTCTGGGTAAGGCACAAGACAAAAAATGTTCATCCAATTAAAATTTGTCAGGCCGACAATTCCTGTCAACAGTCTGTCAACAGCTGTAGATTTGTACACCTGCTCAGCCATTTACGAAGATGTGCCATTTGCACATGCACGTGGACACGAGAGAGAGAAAGAGATTTTTCATTCTTCTTTATATATAAAAAAAAATTGTTACTCAAATTTTTTTTTCTCATAAAAACAAAGTTCATTTTAAATAACAGAACACAACACATTGTTACGACACCATATTTCTTTAAAAATATTTAAAGAGTTCATAGTTCTGTAAAAGCGAAAATCAGAAGTCTTGATTAAATCATAGCAGCAAATATTTTTTAACATTATAATCAGATTTTTCCTAAAATTTTTCTCTTCTGCTAATATAGATGGCTATTGTATCTTTTCCCAAAATTAAATTGAACAGACTTTAACCTTCTCTTTTTGACCTATTTAAAACCCTAAATAAAGTTTGGACAGAAAAAGTTTCATTAAAACAACTAAAATATCTACCAAACCATTGAATAAACTTGGACAACAGTCTTGGACAACATAAAGTATGAAAAACAAAAAGGCCATCACTGTTAACATGAGAATTTAAAACACAGATTAAAGCACTGACAACAATAATTCAATGTAAAATGCCCCATTGTAAGTCTCCAGCTCTTTTGATTAACAGTGACTTGTACAGTGCTCTCAACTCTAGATTAACATCATCAATCATCTTAAAAAACATTTAGTCATTGTGTATTAACTCTTTCATGCAATGCTTTTTTTGTTAAAGGATTTTACTCTAGCTCAATTCAATTTTTTTCTATTACATTCATATAAGTCCATATCCACAGAATTTTCTGACTGCAAAAAAACCCTTTAAAATTAACTATATCTGGTGAAATAAGCAGATTTGGAAATGGGTGTTTTTTTATTAGTAATACATTTGTCTTTAAAATAACTTTGTATCATGTGTAATTCTGTTACTGTAAAGGCAGACTTTAACTTCTGTAGCACCTAAGTTGCTCAAATTGATCTGACTTTTAGAAAATCAGCAAGGTCTTCATTTTTTTCAAAATTTGAGCCAATTGGTTGATGGTTAGAACAATTATGCATTGTATTTTTTTGGACTGGCTTATGATGATTGACAGACAGCCTCTTTCTTATTTATACATTTTTTTCTATATTTTCCTATTTCTCCAACATTGGTGTAATTTATTTCATTATTTATCATTCTGCACGATTAATGCAGGAATTTAGGGTTTCTTTGATCATTTCTTTTAGTCGTCGACTATAAAAGCCAACGGTTTTTTTCCGCAGTCACTACGCCAGCTCAGTGGTTATTGCAGTCGCTTCATAAGAAGAAGGACCCAGGTTCAAGACCTGGCTGAAGGACTTTTGCCTGCCTGGACCAGAGTCGCCGTTCAACTGAAAATTAACTGCACTGTTGCACCCTGGCTTGACGCGGGGACCAGATCTCTGGACAAATAATTAATATTTGACTATGACATGGTGGACATGTTAAGCTTGACACCATTCAATTTCAAACACAATATAAGGAAAAATAGAAAACGTTAATTATTTTTTGTCAAATAACTTGTCAGAGACAATAAGAATATTTAAAAATATTTTTCATTTGATCTAATTAACACCTTTTGTACTCACTGAAGTTGGCTGAGCAGTGTGACATGGCAAAATCACATCCATTCAATGAAAGAATATAGAAAACACTTACAATTCTACCAGCATGTGTGTAAAGATTTAACTAACTACATTAATACATCAGAATTTCATTATTTTGCATTATGTTCATAAAGGACTGATCCAATCTTGTGGGACAACAAAAGCACTTTATAAGGATTTTAAGCACATGAATTTGGCTACGCATGTGTACATTGTGTCTTTTGCATGAATTACTTTAGATACTAAACTAGTTCCATAATCAGCATATACAGTACATTTAAATGTACTTAAATTTTTGTCATGTTTTGTCTGGTGCAAACAGTCATATTGCTCATCACTGCAAATCTCGTCATGTAACGTGTTTTTAGGATACAGGGTTATAATGTAACCTGCTCACCTAATGTTTACGCTCGGAATATTTATATTAATTGCTAATTAATAACCATCTCATGTAGAACTTTGAATCCACATGTCATTTTTGGGGCTGCTACTGTCCGCCGGAGGTCGTAGTTTGGTCACGGATGTATTTAAGAGCCTTCCTGACTGACTGAATGAATAAATGAAATACATGGTTTTCCATCAAGGCAACCGGGGTGCAGAAGTATAATTGGGCTATACTGGCATTGTGCTGGTTAAATGACTAAAAAAAAACAAAGACAGTTCTGGTATGGAAAACATGTGTTAAGCAGAATATCTGACTTCAGCATTGTTTGTCAGATAAGCAAGAATGTTCACTTAGCATGTTTCTAAAATATCTGCAAACATATTATGGTATTATTATGCTTCATAAGAGTCAAAAATTTACATACAACACGTTTTAAACCTTCCTTTTTCCAATTGAACCCCATTGGGAGTATTGGTACCCTTTTCTTCCATTTTCTGACCAACACTGCTTCACTCTTATCCCAATTGATTTTTGCTGAGGGATTTGTTTTAAAATAATTCAATGTTTTATTAACATGTTTACATAAATTTTCTTATTTAGTACAACGACAACATCAGTCAACCCTTCTAAAACTCTTCTTAATTTACTTAGAGAGATTCAATGGCTAATGTGTAAAGTATTCCAGAGAGTGAGCACCCCTCTCACCCCACGACATGCCTTAAAAGGTGCAGATAAGCCACCGTTAATTTTTAATACACACTCAATATCTTTGAATAAAACTTTAATATATCTACTTAAATCTAAATCAAAACCAAATGCTTCTAAAGTTTTTCACAAGTAGTCATGTTCTACACAATCAAATGCTTTTTCTTGATCTAAGAAAATCCAACACAAATCTACACCCAATATTTTCGAAACATCAAATAAATCTCTTATTAAATAGATGTTGTCAAAATTGATCGACCAGGCACACGATAGGACTGACTGGGATATATTACTTTCTCCAAAACTCTGTCACGGTTGCAGGTTTGTGCGCTCTTCCGGAATGTATGTGTGATCATGTGGGTTTGTTTTGTTTTTGTGGCCCACGTGTATTGTTTTGGTCACGTGGCTTGACGGCACTCTGCTGGATTTATGGTTCGCCAGCTGATACACATTATCGTGACTATATAAGTGCTACGTGTTTAGTGTTCATTGTCAGTTCGTTACGTGTGCTCATGTGTGTGTTTCTGTCTGTGCTCAGGACCGTGAGGAGTTTCTGCTAGAGCCTGATTTCCTGCTTGATCCCTGTCCTGTTCCCCTAGCCCTAGCACCGCACTCATTTGTTGCACCTGTTTTTTGAGTTTGACTGTGTCAAATAAATTCCTTTTGTTCACTCGCAATTGGATCTATCTGAACATTTATTTGAGTGTGACAAAACGAACTGACCTTTACCATGGATCCAGCGAGTGCATCACAGATATTGAAGTTCCTTACTACTAGCAACGCCAGGATTGATCGCCAGGATGAGGCTTTGGCCACGACTGCACAGGCTATCCAGGCCTTGGTTGATCAGGTGTCATTACTGACTACTCAGGTCCAACAGCTGATTTCCGGAGCAGCACAAGCAAAGCCTGCACCAGTCCCGGAGGTGAGACTGCCAGTGCTAACGTTAGCGTTGGTCGCTCAGTTGAGCCTCGCCTTCCTCCGCCAACCTGCTATGCTGGGGAGCCTCACTTATGCTGGTCCTTCTTGTCCAAATGCTCCCTGTACTTTTCCCTGCAGCCATCTTTGTTTTCCTCAGAGCAGTCCAAGGTGGCGTTCGTTATCACCCTCCTTTCAGGAAGGGCGGCTCAATGGGGAACCACAGCATGGGAGAAGAAATTACCCACCTCTGGGAGAGAGGCCTCGCTGAGCTCCGCCAGGGGAATCGGAGCGTGGCGGACTATTCCATTGAGTTCCGCACTTTGGCTGCTGAATCCGGCTGGAACGCGGAGGCTCAATGGGACATGTTCCTTCATGGCCTTTCTGATCGTCTTCAGGACGAGATCTACTCCCTAGATCTTCCCAAGACTCTCGACGAGCTGGTGGATTTGGCCATGCGGGTGGACTCCAGACTGCTTCGCCGTGAGAGTCGCATGCGGCAAAACAGGTTTCCGGATCCTGTTCCTGACATGGCGGTCTCGCCGATGGCACCGGAAGTTGGGAGCATTGACCCGGAACCTATGCAGTTGGGCAGATCCCGCTTGTCCGTACAGGAAAAGCGCCGGCGAAGAACGGAGGGACTCTGTCTTTACTGCGGTGGGGCGGGGCATTGGGTGTCTTCCTGTCCCGTAAAAGTCAACACCCATCAGTAGGTAAGAGGTTACTGATGGGTGAAATTAATTTGAACAAATCCTCTACGTCTGCCACAATACTGCCCGTCTCCTTATCATGGGGTTCCGGAACTCAAGACACACAGGCGCTCGTCGATTCCGGGGCGGAGGGAAACTTCATTGACTCTAGTTTCGCTTTCAGTTTTAAACTTCCAGTTATAGCACTGTCACAACCCATTGCAGTACGCGCACTCAGCGGACTTTCCCTTCCCACCATCACTCACTCCACTAAACCCATAAAACTGATCACGTCAGGAAATCATGTTGAAAACATTTCATTTTTTTAACAGACTGTTCTAACACACCGGTGGTTTTAGGTCATCCTTGGTTAATTCTTCATAAGCCTCATATTAACTGGGGTCTTAATACCATATTTTCGTGGAGTGAGAACTGTCATCAGTCTTGTCTTTCGTCTGCTGTTTCTTGTTCTGTGTTTCAGGAGCGCATGGACCTGTCAAACGTGCCCAGTGAGTACTTCGACCTGAAGAGAGTGTTCAGTAAGTCTCGAGCTGCTTCTCTGCCTCCTCATCGTCCCTATGACTGTGCAATAGACTTATTGTCAGGTACGTCTCCGCCTAAAGGCAAGTTATACTCTCTTTCTATTCCTGAGAGGGAGGCCATGGAGAAATATATTTCTGATTCTCTAGCGGCCAAGATCATACGGCCCTCTTCTCCACCGGCGGGGGCGGGGTTCTTTTTCGTGAAAAAGAAGGATGGGTCTCTTAGACCCTGCATTGACAATCGAGGAATGAACAGCATCACGGTGAAGAATACGTATCCTTTGCCGCTGATGTCTTCAGCGTTCGAGCGTCTGCAGGGGGCTTCGTTTTTCACGAAATTACGATTTCTGCAATGCATATCATTTGGTTCGCATGAAGCAGGGTCATGAGTGGAAAACCGCGTTCCTTACCCCTAGGGGGCATTTTGAATATTGTGTTCTTCCTTTTGGGCTTTCTAATGCTCCTGCGGTTTTCCAAGCACTCGTAAATGACGTGTTGTGAGATATGATTGATCAGTTTATTTATGTCTACCTGGATGACATTCTGATTTTTTCTCGTTCTCTCCAGGAACATGTGCAGCACGTCAGGCGAGTGCTTCAGCGGCTGCTAGAGAATGGGCTTTTTGTCAAGGCGGAGAAGTGCGTGTTCCATGCACAGTCTGTTCCCTTTCTAGGACACATTGTGTCAGTCGAGGGGTTGCGCATGGATCCAGAGAAAGTTTAGGCTGTGGTAAATTGGCCAATTCTGGACTCTCGTAAGGCCCTGCAGAGATTTCTGGGCTTCGCCAATTTTTACCGCCGTTTTATTCGCAATTTCAGCCAGCTCGCCACTCCTCTGACGTCCTTAACCTCCTCCAAAACTCCCTTCAGGTGGTCGAGCGCAGCACAGGCTGCATTCTCCAATCTGAAGAGCCGCTTTGTTTCAGCTCCCATTCTAGTCACACCTGATACCTCCCGGCAGTTTGTGGTGGAGGTTGACGCGTCAGAGGTGGGGGTGGGCGCTATCCTGTCCCAGCGCGCCGCCTCGGATGACAGAATTCATCCATGTGCGTTTTTCTCTCATCGATTATCTCCCGCAGAACGAAACTACGACATTGGTAATAGGGAGTTGTTGGCGGTCAAACTCGCTTTGGAGGAGTGGCGTCATTGGTTGGAGGGCTCGGGGGTTCCCTTTATCGTTTGGACCGATCTTAAAAACCTCGAATACATCAGGTCCGCCAAACGACTCAGCTCCAGGCAGGCTCGGTGGGCATTATTTTTCGGACATTTCGACTTTACCATCTCTTATCAGCCGGGTTTCAAAAACATCAAACCCGACGCGTTATCCTGTCTTTTTGATTCTTCCGAGCGCAATACGTCTCTTGAGCCCATCGTTCCCCAGAGGATTTGTATTTCTGCTGTGACATGGGAGATCGAGAGCAGGGTCCGCACAGCCCTGGATGGGGTAACGCCCTGGCCGGATGCCCACCCAGTTGTTTGTTTGTGCCGGATTCAGTCTGACGTCATTCGATGGGGATATTCCTCCAAAGTGGCTTGTCATCCGGGGGTGAGTCGTACATTGTTTTTAGTTAAACAGCGATTCTGGTGGCCAGCTATGGCATGGGACATACGCGAGTTTGTTTTGGCCTGTTCCGTTTGTGCTGTTTCTAAGACTTCTAATCGCCCTCCTGCTGGACTCCTTCAGCCGCTGTCAGTGCCTTCGAGACCCTGGTCGCACATTTCGCTAGATTTCGTCACCGGTCTCCCGCCGTCTGGTGGCAATACGGCTGTTTTGACCGTTGTGGACCGGTTCTCGAAGGCTGCTCATTTTATTCCTCAGCCCAAATTACCCTCAGCCAGTGAGACAGCGGATGCTGTCATTAATCACGTCTTTCGCATTCATGGCCTCCCGACGGACGTGGTTTCTGACAGGGGGCCCCAGTTTGTCTCTAAATTTTGGAGAGAATTTTGTAATTTATTGGGAGCGACTGTAAGTCTTTCTTCTGGGTTTCATCCTCAGAGTAACGGACAAACCGAAAGGGCAAACCAAGATCTGGAGTGCATGTTACGTTGTTTGGTTTCCCAGAATCCCTCCTTTTGGAGTCAGCAGCTCCCATGGGTGGAGTACGCACACAATTCATTAACAGTGTCAGCTACGGGCCTTTCTCCGTTTCAGTGTAGTTTAGGTTACCAGCCACCAGCTTTTCCCAGTCTGGAATCCGAAGTCGCGGTCCCCTCCGCCCACGCCTTTGTCCAGAGGTGTCGACGCACTTGGAACAGGGCCAGACAGACCCTCCTCCAAGTGGGTGCGCGCACCAAGGCTAAAGCCGATCGCCACCGGTCGAAGCCTCCCGTTTACGTCGTCGGTCAAAAAGTGTGGCTTTCAACTAAGAATATTCCCTTGCGTTCCGTATGTAATAAACTATGTATGTAATAAAACCCAAATTTATTGGCCCATTCACTGTCATCAAGATCAAGATCATTAGTCCGGTGGCAGTCCGCCTCAAACTTCCTCCAGCGTACAGGAGAATTCATCCCGTGTTCCATGTTTCCAAATTAAAGCCCGTTTTTCATACGGCGATTAATCCGCCCACATCCCTGTCCTGTTCCCCTAGCCCTAGCACCGCACTCATTTGTTGCACCTGTTTTTTGAGTTTGACTGTGTCAAATAAATTCCTTTTGTTCACTCGCAATTGGATCTATCTGAACATTTATTTGAGTGTGACACTCTTCTTAGCCTAGTAGCTAAAACTTTGGATAATATTTATAGTCAGAACACAACAAGGATACAGGTCCCCAGTTTTTCCATGTTTCCCACATTGCCTTTTTTTGGCAAAAGGTTAAGGATTGCTCTTCTACAACTCTTACTGACAACTTCCAGCAAGTTCTCTCCTATTGTTGGCCAAAAAGATTTTTTGAACTCCACTGGGATTGCATCTATCCCAGGAGATTTGCCATTCTCCATATTTTGAAAAGCATTGTGCAATTCTCCAATGCTTATAGCTCTCTTGAGCATTGCATTAGAATCTTCAGAGACTTTTGTCAGTTTTTCATAAAAACACTGTTCGATAACTTGATCACTATTGTGTTCACAACTATAAAGCTTTCAATAAAACCCTTGGCTCATTTCAGAATTTCACTGGGATCTGATAAAAGTGATCCAGCATTAGAAAATAAAGAATGTTTAACAAGTTTCTGACCGTTCTTTTTTTCCAGACTAAAGACAAATTTTGATGGCACATCCATTTGATCTATATCTTTAAACCAGGATCGGACCAGTGCCCCTTGTGCCTTTACTCTTTGTGTTTTTGATAAAAGAGATTTCTTAAAAATTAGGTCTTAGATGTGTGATTAATTTCTACTTGATCGTGCAATTTCTTGAAATCTTTTAATTTGATCTTCTAAAGGGCAAGAGTTGGAGCATATATACAAATAAAGACAAAATTAACATTTTTATCTTGGGCACAAATATTTAACAATCTGCCTTTTACAACCTCGTCCACTTTAACAAAAACAGGAGTGAAAAAAACAAACTTAAACCATAAAGAATAAATGCCCAAAAAGAGTAAACAAAAATAGCCAAAACACTTTTTGGGGGGACTTGGGTATGCAGATTAATTGATGTAGAAAAGACGGGCTTTACTTAAGATACATGAAAAACGGGGTGAATTCTCCTGTACGCTGGAGGTAATTTGAGGCAGATTGCCACACTAATGATTTTAGTGACAATAAAAGAGCCAATAAATTTAGGAGCTAGCTTATTACAGACGGTGCGGAGAGGAATGTTCTTAGAAGAAAGCTACAGTTTTTGACCGACAAGTTAAACGGGAGGCTTAGACCGGTGGCAATCAGCTTTAGCCTTGGTGTACGCCCCCACCTGGAGGAGGGTCTGTCTGGCCCTGTTCCAAGTGCGGCGGCACCTCTGGACAAAGGCGTGAACGGAGGGATCCGTGACTTTAGATTCCAGACTGGGAAAAACTAATGGCTGGTAACCTAGACTACACTGAAACGGAGAGAGGCCTGTAGCCGACACTGGTAATGAATTATGTGCATACTCCACCCACGAAAGCAGCTGACTCCAAGAAGAGGGATTCTGCGAGTCCAACTATTGCAATGTGCGCTCAAGATCCTGATTGGCTCTCTCGGTCTGAACGTTACTCTGGGGATGAAAACCAGAAGAAAGACTAACAGTGGCCTCCAATAAACGACAGAATTCTCTCCAGAATTTAGAGACAAACTGAGGCCCCCTGTCAGAAACCACATCCGTCAGGAGGCCATGAATGTGAAAGACGTGATTAATGACACCAACCGCTGTCTCTCTGGCTGACGGTAATTTGGGCAGAGGAACAAAATAAGCAGCCTTCAAGAACCAGTCAACCACGGTGAAAACTACTGTGTTGCCGTTAGAAGATGGAAGACCCGTATCAAAATCTAGTGAGATGTGGGACCAGGGTCTCGAAGGCACTGACAGCAGAGTCCAACAGGTGGGCGATTGGAAGACTTAGAAACAGCACAGACAGAGCAAGCCAAAACAAAATCGCGCACATCACAAGCCATAGCTGGCCACCAGAATCGTTGTTTAATAACAAATAATGTGTGACTCACCCCCGGATGACAGGCTACTTTGGAGGAATGACCCCACCGGATGACGACTCGGTGGGCATCCAATCGGGGGCGTTACCCCATTCAAGGCTGCGCGAACCCTCAACTTGATCTCCCAAGAAATGTTAGCAACAAAAATCCTCTGAGGGAGCACAGGATCGAGTGATGATGACGTACAATCCGAAGGATCAAAAAGATGGGATAACGCATCAGCCTTGATGTTCTTAGAACCTGGTCTGTACGAGATTGTGAAATTAAATTGTCTGAAAAATAATGCCCACCGAGCCTGCCTAGAGTTTAATCTTTTGGCAGATTAGATGTATTCAAGATTCTTATGATCAGTCCAGACGATAAAAGGAACCCCCGAGCCTTCTAATCAATGTCGCCATTCCTCCAACGCATGCTTGACACCCAACAACTCTCTATTACCAATGTTGTAATTTCTTTCTGCAGTTGATAAACTATGAGAAAAATACACGCAGGGGTGGATTTTGCCATCTGAGGCGGAGCGCTGGGACAGGATGGCTCCGACCCTACCCTCTGATGCATTAACCTCCACCACAAACTGCCAAGAAGGATCAGGAGCTATGAGGATAGTGGCTGAAACAAAGCAGCCTTTCAGTTTGGTGAAGGCTGCTTCGGCTGCGCTGGACCACCTGAACGGTGTCTTGGAAGAGGTCAAGGCGGTCAAAGGTGCGGCGAGCTGGCTGAAATTGCGAATAAAATGCAGGTAAAAATTGGCAAAAGCCCAGAAACCTCTGCAGGGCCTTACGGGAATCTGGGGTTGGCCAATTTACCACAGCCTGAATCTTCTCTGGATCCATGCGCATCCCCTCGACCGACATGATATGCCCCAAGAATGGAACAGACTGCATGAAAAACGCAATTCTCCGCCTTGACATAAAGACCATTATCTAACAGCCTCTGCAACACTCGCCTGACGTGCTGAACATGTTGCTGGAGAGAAGAAGAAAAAATCAGTATGTGATCCAGGTAAACATAGATAAACTGATCTATCATATCTCTCAACACGTCATTGACGAGTGCCTGGAAAACAGCCAGAGTGTTGGAAAGGCCGAAGGGCAGAACGCAGTACTCAAAATGCCCTCTAGGGGTGTTAAACGCCGTTTTCCACTAATTTCCGGATCTTATCCAAACTAAATGATAAGCATTGCGGAGATATATTTTTGTGAAAAAGTTAGCCCCTTGCAGACGTTCAAACGCTGAAGACATCAACGGCAAAGGGTGAGTATTCTTAACTGTGATGCTGTTCAGCCCTCAATAATCAATGCACGGACGAAGGGAACCATCCTTCTTTTTCACAAAAAAATTCCGCTCCTGCCGGTGAAGACGACGTACAGATGATCTTGGCTGCTAGAGAATCAGAAGTATATTTCTCCATGGCCTCCCTTTCTGGAACAGACAGCGAAAATAACTTGCCCTTGGGCGGAGACGTACCTGGCAATAAATCTATAGAACAGTCATAGGGGTTTTGAGGAGGCAGAGAAGCAGCTCGGAACTTACTGAACACTCTCTTCAGGTCATGGTACTCATGGGGCACGTTTGATAGATCCATCTGCTCCTCTTGAAACACAGAACGAGAAACAGTAGAACAGGCAGACAATAAACAGGACTTGTGACAGCTCTCACTCCAAGAAAATACTGCATTATGACCCCAATGTGAGGTTTAGGTAGCACCAAGCAAGGATGCCCCAGGATGACAAGAGTATAAATAGTTTCTTTAAGAAAAAATTTTCAGTTCTGTGTGATTACCAGAGGTAATGAGTCTTAAGGGAGCAGTGATGTGTGTAATGGTCGGGAGAGACAGACCACTAAGGACGTGCACCGCGATAGGTGAGGAAAGAGGAGAAAAAGGGATTTTCAGACTGCTAGCCAGTTTGAAATCAATAAAATTTTCCTCCGCTCCGGAGTCAATGAGCGCGTGACAGGCGTGAGTGTTGGAATTAAAGCATAGTTTTATAGGTAATGATGTAATGTTGGGAAAGTATTTTTAAACCATAATCTCACCCGCCTGTAACCTCTTACCAATGGGTGGCTTATTGCTCTTGGCTGGAGATATAGCCACATAATGACCCGCAACTCCACAGTACATAAACAACCTCTCTGCGTTGACGACGTCTCTCCTCCGACGAAAGACAACATCTTCCCATCTGCATGGGCTCAGGCTCAGGATCAGAAGGCGTTGTCTATGAAAAACAGATCTGTGACGCCAGGTGTTGAAGGCAGGGCTTCTTGTGAGCACATCTCTGTTGCAGGCGATTGTCCACTCGGAGAGCCAGATCGAAGAGGCCATCTAATGTTTTGGCCAGCTTCATGGCATAGATCTCATCCTTGATGTGGTCAGCGAGTCCATGAAAAAACATCCCACTGTGCCTCCATGTTCCACTTACACTCTGCCACCAGTGTACGGAAGTCTATGGAAAACTCTGCCACGCTCCGATTCTCCTGACGTAGCTCCGCTCTTTCCCTGAAGCCGCTTGATCAAACACGGTCCTGAGTTCCTCCGAAAAGGCTTTGAAGGTGTTGCAACAAGAAAGTTTTTGCTCCCACACAATGGTCCTCCATAGTGCCGCCTTACCTGACAACAGGTTGATTATAAAGGCCACTTTGCTCTCCTGGCTGGGAAAGGACGAGGGGTGGAGTGTGATGTATAGTGAGCATTTGGCTAAAAAGGTTCGGCACAAATGAGGTTCGCCCGCGTAACTCTGCGGTGGAGGTAGTCGTAGTTCAGTGGAGCTGAGATTCTCATTAAAAACAGGACTGACTGGTGGGTCGATGGGAGGGGCTGGCTTGAGTGGTCAATACGGAGACTTGATTGACAAGAGCCTGAATGCCCTGGCTGGTGACTGTCATCTGCTTGTCTTACTGATCCATGTGTGTGGCACTGCGTAAAAGAAATTCCTTGATCTCAGAAGCACTTGCTGAGTCCATAATTGTCAGTTCGTTCTGTCACACACAAAGCAGGGAGACCCAAATGCAAGTAAAAGAGTTTATTGAACACACACAAGAGCTGGTAGCAGAAGGTGGTAGGTGAGTGGCTCAATGTCAAAATATTCAACAAACAAGAATATAGCTAAAACAGTACGAGCAGCCGTCAACAGAAAAAATAAAAAAATTCGACGAAGTCGTCAACAGAGAAGATCAAAAGTTCTTCGGCATGAAACTCATCCAGCTCACTCACCACCAGCGAATTCAATGATGAGAGCCTGACAGGACACAGAGAACCGTGAGGACAACAAACTGACAAAGTGAGACAGGGACACTGAACATATATAGGCGCAGTAAATGCACTGCACCTGAGGTGCCTTGATTATCAGCTGAGCGGGGCTAATCAACAGCATCAGCCGGTGACAGCAATCACGTGACCGCCCAGCTGATGACATGAAAACAACAACTGACAGACACGCGTAGTTGCACGCGAATACAAACTATTGCACCCACAACACCTGGAAATCCAAATTTAGCCAGGGAATTCACAGGGAATTTTATGAATTTGTGCACATGTCAGACATGGCTTGATGTTACTGCATGTATAGCCGAACTTACGGCAGGCTGGGATATGAACTGTGGGGATGTTGAAAACACCTGCTCACAAAAACATTTAGTGCAGCAGTTACTTTAACAGCAACGGGAAGTGCATATATGCAGGATGCATTAGCTTCTTAGTCATCAGCCAGAAGATGACAGAATTCGGTTACTGCCTGGCGAGATAACTGTAGCCTCTGATGACACTCCACCTCATACAGCAACAAATATGTGGACCTTGGTCGGTGGACCCTCGGCCTCCTCCGTCTCCCAATTCTTTGGCCCAAAAGGTACTCCATTTGGCTAAACAAAATAAAATGCATAACTATATTACTGATAAAACTGGTCAAATTTAGCCATTTTCATCATTACTGTAGATAGGTGAGCTAATTTGATGCATGCAATCACTATCTATTATGTCATGTAGGTATTTTTATTTATATACACAATAATAATATTTTATTATTACTTATTAATTCTTTTTTTCATATTTAAACATAACTTGTACTGCGTATCGTGTGTGAAATAAGCAACATGTACGCACATTAGACCTGCCTATCACAATCGCATTGTTGCAATTCTTTAAATAATCAGATATAACCTGCACTGGACTTTAGACCAACTTTCAGTCGGTCTATGGCGTGGTCTATTTTAGTTGTCTCAAAATAGCGCCAGCAATGCACCTTAACACACCTCCTTTTTTAGACCAGAACGCCTACAGACGCACAGATGAGCACAAATGCATTTGCTATTTAAACAGTGTGGTGTAAAACGTCAAAACGACACTTGCGTCAAGCTGAAACTAGCAAACATTTGCGCCTTGCGCCGGGTGTATGATAGCACCCCATGTCACATTTCCAGCCAGTGTTATTTGATGTATGAGCAGGAGCTGGGAAACCTTCAAACCTCTTGAGAAATTCCTCAGGAGTAGACTTGAATTCATGTTACTATTTTTATAAAAAGTTAAAAAAATAATTACTTAAAATGTTATAATTTATTAAACTGTTATAATAAATGTTAAAACAGTCATGTGTTTCTTGAGCAACAAGTCACCATATTTTAAACATTAACAGTAACTGCTCTAAAATTTTATTTTAAATCACAATAAATTTTATTTAAAAAAAAACTATTATATATAATATATATTATATATAATTATATATATTATATAATATAATTATTACTTAGCAAATAAAACATTACTTTTTCTGCTTTTAATATCGTGATACCAAAGAAATGCAATCTTGGCAAGTTTGTGTTAAAAGTCTGTGTGTAAAGTTATAAACAGCAAAAAAAGAAAAAAAAAGTAAACCTACTGTCGCACAAAGCTTTATCTTTCGAATAAAGGCAATTATTTCTGTCCTTATATCAGTATTTGATGATCCACTGACCCCAGAGTCTGTCTTTGATAGCTAACGGACAACAGCCTAAACATCAGATTACTCTGGTTTGTTTATATATATATATATAGCTATCCAACAGATTGTAACAGTAAGATTTGTTAATGTTCTAAATGATAAAACTCGTACTTGTATAACATGATACCACCAGCACAGCAAGATCTAACTCTGGAAAGATTTTTTACAGGGCATTCATCTCATACATATCCTTGTCCACCATGAAGCGCCTGGGGGAAAGCAAAACGGCACATAATTAGAATTAATTAATATATTTGTGATTATTAGAATCAATTCATAAATTTGTGAATAATTGGCAGATTGTTTCAATAATTGTTTTTTAGGGGGCTTTGCATTTACACACTATATTTGTTTTAAAGATTAATTATTTCAAAACAACCCTACCTTATGCGGTTTTGTTCTTAAGTTAATTCATCTTGTTTTTTTCCAAATAAAATTAAAAGAGTTTTGTCAGTGGAGTAACATTTCTGGGTCTGATCATGTAATGTTACATGTCAATTGAAAATATAAAACAACAGCCAAAGAAAAACTGCTAAAAATATTTACCTTGGTGCAGTAGGACACGCTCTCCTTAACTGATGTAACGCTAGTTCCAGTGTTGCCTCTTTCTCATTGCTTGTAATTATAAAAGCAACTGGAACTCCATGGCCATAATCATCTCTTACAGCTAGTGTATAAAGTGGAAAAATTGTTCTGGTTGACACAATGAGTAGCATCCAAAAGTATATTTTTCCATGTCTTTGTAGATTCGCTCTCATGTTAGGTGTCTGAAGGATAATTATGAGGTCTTCTTCATGGGAGAAGGGCTGGAAATACCGTCCTTGCAGTGATTGTTTAATAATTTGGGTGAACTAATAGCCTCATCTTTATCCAAATGGTTGTGGCGTACCAAGCATGTGCGGATACTCTCAATGCCTTTTGAAGTAACAAAGTACTGCCGGTTGTTTAAGTTGGTGTGCCCATGATATCTGGACCATTTGTAAGCTTCCAGTTGAATAACATCTGGCTTGACACCTAGTGAGATCCATTCTTCAATTTGTTTGACCAATCCAGGACAATGCTTCTTTACAAAGTTGCATTGTGACCATTGTTTTCATTGTTGGTGCGTTGTACAATGACTTTGTGATAGAGATGCGCGGATGGGCTATTATTTTATCCGCAACCGCATCACAAAACTCATTATCCGTCCGCCATCCATCCGCACCAACATTTTTGACCAATTTTTAAAACCGCAACCCGCCCGCCATCTGCTGATTGGGCTCTTTATTTGAATGGCTTATTCCTTTTTCATTATACAGTGAATGTTTCTTTATTGATTATTAGAGAATAGAGAGTGCCTTTAATGTAAACATGTAGTTAATCCAAACTTGCAAGTCAAATCCAGCATTAATTGACGACGCTTTAAAGTGACGCTAAACGATACGAGGACGTGTCATTTCGCTTGATTCAATTCCTCGATCCTCGAGTCTTTTCCTTGCGTCCTTCCCTCGCATCCCTCGAAACGAGGATGCACAAATAAGAAATGAGAAGCACCCTATAAAGCTCTCAGAATATCAGCAGTGAACTCCGTCTCCGGTCGGCGCACAGGGACAAAAATAAATAAATAACCCACATTAAACGCACTGTACTGTACAATTTCATTGTAGCCTAATAGAAAACGCATTTTGACACATCATTTCAACATGCTGCTGTTTAGCCTACTACTAAATGCTTATTTCACTTTTTTTTAGCAAATAGATAGAATAAGTCATTTACATTATAGCCTAATAATGTTCACATTTGCAGTTGTCTATAGCAAGCCCAAAAACGTACCTGCTTGCCTTGCACATCTAATTAATGGGCACATTTTTTTGACTATTTATTTATTTATTTATTATTTTTGTTGTGGATGTTATTGAGCTTGTAGAAATCGGAAACAACACCAATTCTGCGACACAGATGAACTTTTATTGATATCTCTATCAGACAATGCCTATTTTGTATGCCAAAAGAAACAACAGGCAGTAAAAAAATATTAACATAAATATCTTAATGTAGGCATAGGATATAGTCGCATGCTTTGGCAAACAGTTGAAAAAATATATATAAAAACGTCATATCGTAGCTATAAGCCTTAATAAGAAATTATATTAGAAAAATAAATATGCTCATCCCGAACATCGAGTCTGACCAGACTAAACTGGCTGTATGACAAGTTAGGAACTTAGGATCATCCCCACAAACTTAAAGCATAATGAAAAACTACACCATCACAGTTGCGACAGAAATTCTGGCAAAATAACCTTAGCCTCGGAACGTAAAAGCGAGGCCAACATGAATAGAATAGGCTAAACCATGAACGTAAAATTATCAGCTGACCGAACTCAAAAGTTTATATTAAACATGGGCTATCTGTAGCCTAAAAAACATAGGCTAGTTGGTTTAATACACCTGACCTAGGTCTAGCTTGAATTTTTCTTGGCACTATGCAGGAATAAAATGGCATCTACAGTGTCAGGATTCAGACGAGAGCGCCTGGCCTCTATAATGCGCCCTGCTGCACTGAAGGAGCGCTCGCTCGCAGCACTTGTTGCTGGAATGCATAAAATTCTCTTGGCAAGGTGCTGTAGTCGTGGGAATGACCGGCCTTGTTTCTCCCAAAAGGAAAGTAGATTTTCCTCTGCTGATTTGTCTATAAGGAAGTTTGTAGAGGAATACTTCTGTACTTCATCCAGAATTTGTGTATCCGATTCCTCCTCCCATTCTGTGAAGTCAGTCCTAGGCTTTTTTGTTGGTGTGCCAGCTATGCCTACAAAAGACAGGTGAAATCTTAACAATTGATCCACGTTAATAATTGATCCACGTCAGTATACACAGCCTAATATTTTACACTTAATGAAAAATAACCTACACAATCGAGAATAAATTAATTTATGAAACATGGATTCAAATTAAGATACAATTAATACAAAAACGAAATTCGCTTTAAAGAAAGGCTTTGCCTTTGTGTTTTTTGTTTGAGGTCTCTGTGAAAGTTTGAAAGTCTCAGTGCCGCTTTTTAGAGTGGTCGCGTCCGTAATGGAGAACTGTCACATGTTTTTTCCTCATAAATGCAAACACGAAAACTAAATGACAAAAGACTTTTAAAAAAGGACAAATCATACATTTATATATATATATATATATATATATATATATATATATATATATATATATATATATAGAGAGAGAGAGAGAGAGAGAGAGAGAGAGAGAGAGAGAGAGAGAGAAGAGATTTATAGCGTTTTGGGGGGGGTGGATTTATAGCGTTTTGAAAAGGAAAAAACAACTTTGAATTTATCATTAAAAATACTGTTGTTGGATTTATTAATCATCTTTCAACATGTTCAGAGTCAGACTAAGCAAAAAAAAAAAAAAAAAACTTTATCCAGGATAAATTGAATATTCTCAAAATGTGTGGGTATAGGTAAAATTTGTCATTTTCCTGAAACCTTTTGAAATGAATTTATCGCGTTTTGAAAAAAACAGCTCCTCAATTATAAATTATTATTACATTACAGTACAATTAATGAAACAAGTTATACTATATATATATATATATATATATATATATATATATATATATATATATATATATATATAATATATGGCACTTTATAACGAAAAGGTTGCTGGACCCTCATAAGCAAAGTATCGACCCACCTTCTGTTGCTGGCATAGGCTCGGTGACAGGGTCTTTTCCATCACTTACACGGACGTCTTCCTCTGGTAGAAGTTCGCGAATTTGCTTCATCATCTCTCGTCTGTCCTCCTCTACCAGCATTTTCAGGGACTTAAATTTCGGGTGGAGAAAAGTGGCGATTTTATGAGTAGCATTAGGGCACATCTTCTCATCAAGAAGGGCAGACGCGCGAGAGTGGATACTTTTCATGTAAGGTGGGTCTCCAAACTTGGGCTCACAGTGTTTTTTGAGTTTAGAAAACCATAGCAACACCATGTGAATGGTTGGGTAATGTTCCCCTTCAAGCTCGCTGATTGCTAACTTGAAAAGGGTGAGAAAGTCGATCAAGTGTTTGAGTTGATCCTAATGGATGCCACCAAGGCGATGTTCTTGGTCTCTGTTCTTTAGCAGCTCTCTTATGTCTTGGTATTGTTTCTGTATCGATTCCAACATAGTGACTTTGCTGTTCCATCGCACATCACATTCTTGATTTACAGTGTGCTCTAGGCTGGCGATAGCACCGGTTCTCTTTAGGTATGCAACGAGCTCTTTGCAGTAATCGATCATGTCGACTATATCTTCAATGCCATCGGACTCGGAGTCATTCTTTGTACTGAATGTATGTCTTAGCACCGTGTTAAGGATGTGTGCGGAGCACGGAATCCAGTGGTATGAACGAAGTGCAGCCTTTATGTTCGCGCCCTGGTCAGTGACAAAAACAATTTTGTCTGTTTGTATTCCGTAGGACGTTAACACACTGGTTATCTGCTCATTAAGGTTTTCGCTGGTTTTTTCAGGGTAGGGTCAAATTCCACCGTTGCCAAAATACGATTTTCCAGCTTCCACTGACTGATGTAGTGACATGTCAAGACTGTGTATGCCCTCTTTTTAAACTCATCTGTCCACATATCTGTGGTTACGGCAATACCACCGTTGCTGGTTAAAGCTTTCTGGATGGCCTCTGAAAGTTTCTGCTTATCAATGGAAGCCTGCTTCTTTGCCCGATCGCACACTGTTTGCCGATGGGGTAAGATGGCACTAGCGTCAACAGCACCGAACTTAGCTCCAATGTCAATCAACGTCTGGGCCACTTGGTGGAATCCTTTACCAGAAACAATATCGAACGGGCGCATATCAACAGAGCACAGGTTCACACATGCATCCGTCAGCTTTGATTTTACATCCTGTGGTACTCTATTGGGATCTCGACGGACAAAACTTGTCAAGATGTTTGTGGAGGTTTGAGGTTTAGCAGCACACTTGTGATGCACCATGTTAGACTTACCCGTCTTGTGGCTGTCATGAACATAAACTGCTTCACAGGTTTTGCAAATTACATAGCCTGCACTGGTGTCATCCTGATTTACCACTTTGTAAAACTTAATCCAGGCAACACTTTTCTGACCTTCTATTTCCTTTGTTTTTAATTCTCCTTTTTTGAGTTTATCACGTACCTCCTTCGCCGGCGTTGCCATCTCTGATAATAACAGGCAGTCGATTTGCATTGACTCGACTAGCCATACTGACTGATGAAAATTTGACTATTTCAAAGTGTGCTAGATTTTTTTGGATGTAGGTATAGTCAGATCATATTTAACAATTTATAATTTTTTTTTATTTGATTGATACAACCGCCCGCCACCCGCCCGAATTTAATTAAAATATTATTTTTCGTCTCGTCATCCGCCCGATCCGCGGTTTATCCGCGGAGTCCGCGGCTGTAACCGCCAACCGCGCATCTCTACTTTGTGAGTCAGCCAATCATATTTAACCTTAAATGAGGTATGAGCCCTATATTCTGTGGTCTAACGAATTCCATCCAGAGGGGTCCCTGACCGCAGTAGAAAAGAAGGTATCCTTTATCCTTGTCCTTTGGACTTGCAGAATTTGTAGTTCTGAAGTTTGTAATTTTTTTATTGTGTCTTGAATAAAAAATTTGTGATTTTCTTCTTTCTTTAAGACATGCAAATCAATTCTTTTTTCATCAGAGTTTTCTTTATGCTGTCCTCCATTTTTATTTACATTTCAAAGCTGATCCGAGAGTTGTTGTCATAGCAACAGTTCTGGTAGATCAAACCTGCTCAGCAGCAGGCTCAATTCATATAAACAGGATTAGATCGGCTCAGTTCATGCAAAGAAAATACTGAAAGTATGTACCAAATGCTGATATTTTCTTACAGTAGTACTTTTATATACTTGGGAATATAGGAACTATTTTTAACTATAAATATAATTATATATAGTTATATATATAAAGAGAAAACGTATTAGTATGAACTTTTTAGATCGCTTTAGAACAATTTGTGTATAATAGAAATGGACAATATGTGACTTTTTTTAAAAGCAATAATACATGCAGTCATAAACATGTTTTGACAGTTAATATGCCGGTGATTTGATGCTTCACAAAAAGTTGCAGACACCTTCACCAATATCAAAATGCTTTGTAAACATCCAGTTATTCTTTACACCGCTTAAAAAACAGCTACTATGATAAAGAAAATCTTTTCTAAATGTAGAACTAAATACATTGATTTGCATTGAAATACATGATGAATACCCTTGACACATGAAAGTGTAAAGCCTGCAGCTCACAACAAATGTGGAAGGTTATTGCGTGTCATATTTAACAAACGGTTAACTGCTAATTTGATGCAATTTTGCTCACATGGATAATTGAATATCAGATGATGTCATTACACTGCCCTTAGCCAATCATTGCAATGCTGATCATGATTTCGAGGATCGATAGATCGTTCCTTCACAACACACGCAGCGATCTCAGATCAGTTCATCCAGACATTCTAATCTGATTCGCAAACTTGTTTGAAGAACAAAATTAGCGAGAGATCAGTTATCGAGATGAAAAGATCCAGGATCTGCCAAATCATCATCACGAAGAACGGACCCCAGTTAATGCTGATTTAATATTATATGGTCTATAATGAATGATGGACCTGTGCTAGCAAGATATTTCATTATTATTAATAACCAATTTGTCATCACTATTATTTATATATTATTATCATTGTATATAATGAATGACGTCTTTGTGCTAAGACAAAATATGTTCATTGTTCCTGATTGTTATTATTATTATGACTAACATTAAAATTTTAATTACTGTTTTTAGAATTATTATTATTATACGGTGATTAAGCATTGTCACTATATAATAAAAGATAAAATAATTATTTTTTAAATCATTTTTATTATACAAAACATTTCAATATTACTTTTATCCTATTATAATTATAATATTTTTGATAATAATAGATCACGGGGAAAGAGCGACTCGCTTGGTCTGCTCCGATGCTTATAACGGCCTCAATAACGAGGGTTTCAAACGATTTATGCCTTATTTGAGGATTTTACAGAACAGATCCATCACGAAATTACATCCAATATCTTATATTGAGTATTGAATAGTCTTACATGCAAATATTGAGGAAATTAACTTACCTTCACAGATCGCAATGATGGCGTTAAGATGGGATTCAAGAACTGGCACCTAAATTTACGCTATCGCATCAAGTGACCAGCTACCGCATGCACATCTGATTGGTTGAGACATTGTAACTATTGGTTGAAACATTGTATCATAAGCTCCTCCCTTGTTGACCATGAAACATTTTGCTGTGTTCACACCAGACACGAAATGCGGGGATAAATCGTGCCATTCATGTGTAAATAGACGCGTGAACATTTTGAGTTCATTTCATTTGCGCGTCAAAATCTGCTTTATTTGCCCATCAAATCTGCTTCATTCGCACATCAAATTCACTTCAAAATATACATGGATCCACATGATGGCCAGGGCTTCTGTCTGCCTGGTGACTGTAGCTTCAGTGCTACATGGCTTACATGGATTTTATTGAGAGAATAACTGTGTTTAAGTCCTTTATGAAGGCTGGAAAACAGCGTCGATTCGTTTGGGACCGTGTCTGAGTCTACTGGATCCTTTCAGGGGTGCTTCCAGCTCTCTGAATTCATCAACTCCTAGAGACTACATTGACAGGAAGATTTACCCCCGGGACATCAACAACAGGCGATACATCATAAGCACGCCCCTAAAAGAAAAAGCTCCTGATTGGTTAACGTGGCACGAATGTCCACTGAATTTCAGATTTTCGTACTTGATCGATTTGTGCATCAATCACGCAAAACGCTCAACTCGCACCTCTTCATTCGCACGAAGCACGCCACCTCATTCGCGCTTGACACTTTTTCTGTGTAGTGTGAATGCAGCATTAGAACTCTGGGTGAGATCTGGGTGTCATATTAGACAGCAATATGTTTTGAAAATCATATCTTCCATCTCACAAAAACTGCCTTTTTTATCTGAGAAAAATTGCTAAGTTACGAAGTATGCTATCCATCTCAGATGCAGAAAAGCTAGTACATGCTTTTATGACTCCTAGGCTGGATTACTGTAATTCTGTTCGCTGCCTGCCCAGCACCCTCTATAAATAAACTTCAGCCAGTTAAATGCAGCTGCCAGAGTTCTTACCAGGTCTAGAAAATATGATAATATAACCCCAATTTTATCCTCCTTACACTGTCTGCCTGTTAAGTTTTGTATTGATTTTAAAATATTGCTTCTTACCTATAAAGCTTTAAATAATCTAGCTCTTGTTTATTTAACCAACCTTCTTTCTTGCTACGATCTAGCCTGCTCTTTAAGATCTCAAAAATCAGGGGTTCTGGTAGTACCTAGAATAGCAAAGTCGAGTAAAGGAGGTCGAGCCTCCTCATCTATGGCTCCAAAACTCTGTAATAGCTTTCCTGATAATGTCCGAGGCTCAGACACACATTCGCAGTTCAAAACTAGATTAATAATCTTTTTAGCAAAGCATGCACTTAGTGCACCACTTAGTGGTATGATACATGAATGTGCTCCACACAGTGTTTTTTTTTTTTATATATATATTTGTATTATAAACTTAAATCATTACTCCCTAAAAATCGGCCATTTAGCCTCAACATTGTGATGAGGTGGGGTCATCACATTTGAGCTAGTAAGTGGAAGCAGTAATGAGTTTAATAGTTGAAACACCAAAGGATTAAGGGCGGTAAATTAAGTTGTACCAGCACATTTAGACCATGGACAGATTAAATATTATCAGTGTCCTTCAGTGACTGATGGAGCTTTAAAATCAGGTGCAATTAATGCACACAATAGCATTTGGAAACCCTGAAAAAAACTATATATTAAAAAATGTATCAATTGTGTGTGTGCGTGAATAGATGTATACATATGAACAACATCCTACATCTTAAAATATTAATGCATTTTCCTACAAAAGACAAAGGTGCCACTTCTTATAATATCATATAAGCTACAAAAAATGTGAGGGGTGCAGAAAGACAAAAACAAGAAATCTCTATGCGAGATTCGAACTCGCCCCGCTGTGCATACCATCGTTCTTTAATGGCGCACTGACCACTATGTTATTGCAGTGCTCTGAATCATCTGTGTAGTGATACACATTGGTTTATGACCAAGGAACTGTACAAAAGTGTATAAAACAGTTCTGTGCCAGCAGGCTCGGCCCTAACCAATTTGGCACCCTAGGCAAGATTTCAGATGGCGCCCTGTCACATCAACTTTGTTTAAAATGTAAAAAATATGGGAAAACAAATAGCTTCAAATGATAGAATACATAGCGAACATTAGAAAATATTGACAATAAAATAAAAGGTTTAGCCTATTAAAATCAATGGCCTAGACAGAAATAAAATAAAGCTATAAAATCTATTTAACTTTTTATTGTATTTGCATATTGAATAAAGTTACTATAGTTATTTAGTGAAGAGCAGCAAATGAATCTCTCATTGTGTTTTGTCTGATAACAGAGGTGTTAATGTAAGAATGCACAGATCTATAATGAAGCATTCGACTACTTTAGTAACTGTTTTTGCTCATTTAAAGGGCCATGACACCCCCCACTTTCGGTTAAAGTCTACTTCAGAATTTTTTCAAAAGATGCATGATTAATGGGCGTGGAGCTCCGCGAACATCGGGCAGGAGTGGGCGTGGCCAGCAGGGGAGAGAACAACTGCTGTTGACAGTTAGCTCACAAAATGAGACACAAACTGTGAGGAGACGCATGAGTTTATAGTTCACAAAGTTAAAATGCAAAGAAATAAACAGCAATTTAATGCCCAGCAACATTTGTTATTCGTAATTTCATATACACATAACCATAATTTATATCATTATAAAGATAAGTGTGTTCATGTAAACACTATAAATGAGGATTCTCCCTCGATCCCTCTATCTATTATAGATCTGAATGCAGACTCAGTGCAGCAGTTCTCCTGATCTGCCTATTTTAACCATTAGCCCTGCTGGTAATCTGGAGGATTTAGGCAAACACAGTAGCACGTGTCTGAATGTGAACGAACTCCTGATAAAAGTCAACTGCCGCCATTCTTCAATTCTCGTACTGCTCTCCCGACAAAAATGCTTGCAGCACACACACAGCTTTGCTGTATGATCGGCCCTGACAAGATCGCAGGGGAAAAACATACAACAAACCCCGTGGATCATGGAAACAAACACATACGAGCCTTCATGAACGGCTACTGCGTGCCGTGGGTCCGTGACTCTGTGTCTCAAAGCTTGCTTGAAACTGGCAGGTCTGTCTTGTGTCTTGCCTTCGGAAAGCACGTGCTCTCATGAATAATTAAACAGCCTGCTCTTCTCATTGGATAAGAAAACTCCGCTATGAATAATAATCAGAAACCGACGCGTCATCATTGCACTTGCAATACTGCGCTACGTCGTCGATTTTGGTCCCGCCCCAAAATAATTTTAAACCCGGAAGCTGAAATTAGCTGACCAAAGCTCAAAATTATCCAGTTTTCCCCACAATTAAAGCTGACAGGTGCTAACATTGTCTTAACTCAACACACACACATCTGTTAATATAAAAAAAAAGTTCTCAAGGGTGTCCTGAACCTTTAAGAGAAAATTTGTTGTGTTTAAAATAAAACACGCAGGACGGAGCCAAAAAAAAGAAACGAAAAAAAGAAGCACTTTTTCCGACGGTCCCTTAAGAGCTCCTCTATGCGCGAGCTCTCCCGGCTAAACGCATATTGGCGAGGGCTTAATCAGAGCAGTGCTCGTAATATCGAGCGAAAAAAAAAGAAAAAGATAGCTGTGAAACAAAACCAGCGTTGTCTTTTTGAAGGAAACACACTTTAGATCTTTTTAGGGTAAGAGGTTTTTGAGTTATTGCAGTCCATCACTGAATCTCATTTCTGGCGCCCTCTGGATGTACAGCGCCCTTAGCATTTGCCTATACTGCCTATGCCACGGGCCGGCCCTGTGTGCCAGTCATAGGCTACTGTACAGATGCCCTGACACGAATACAGAGCTGCACTGAATGTTTCTATGGTAAGCGCAGACCTGCAGTTTGTCACGTTTGATTTCAAAAGGTTTGTTAAATACATTACGGTTCTTCTAAAAAACGACAACGTTAATTTAAATATACATTTGGTTATAAAAAGAACTATGCACTTATAACCCTCTCACAACGAAAAAACTTGTTTATCTGTGCTTCTATGTCCATAAATATTCTCATCAAAAGAGCCCGCAATGCTCAGTAAACTCTCTGAAACAGACAAACTCTGGAACATAACTTACTCTCATCTTCAGAGAGTAAGTTGCTACTGCTACTTAACATACCCCAGAAGTTACCTCCCACTTTGGAACCAAAGCTGAGGTTTTCTACTTACTTACTCTCAAACTTACCCGGGTATGTCACATAATCTGCTTTCTGGAATTCCTCCCAGATCACCTACAGCATCTTCAATGTTTGTTGTTGTCACACAAGCAGCGATCGCTTTCCAGAGATCGCTGGTTCTCACACGAACTTCAGGACTACACTTTCGCATTTCCCAGGACTACATTTTCATACATGCACTGCTCCCAGACACCTATGCTCACACATCTAGCTTGATTACACTCACCAGCTGCACCTTGTCAGAGACTGTTATCACACCACTTATAAGCCACTCATGAACCCTTCCAGTTTGCTGAGTCTTGTTTACTTATTGTGACATTACAACGCGTTTCCCTGTCTTGTTTTCTCCGTGTTAGACCTTAGCCCTGTATTTCCTGTTCTCCTGTTTAGCCGCCTGCCTTGTGACCTGTTGCCTGTTTATACCGACTACGATTCTGGACTGCCTGCACATACCCGTTTGTACCTGATTTGACCACTGCTTGCCTGACGCTGAATAAACCTGCATATTGGATCTTACCTTCTGTTGTATCTGTCACTCCACCCCAGTCGTGCACATGTAGTTGTCAAAACTATTCACCACTAAAATTATGTTTTTCCTACAATATTTTTTCTCCTGGAGAAAGTCTCATTTGTTTTATTTCAGCTAATATAAATATAGTCAACTTAAAAATAATGTTATGGTCGATATTATTAGCCACCTTTAGCTAATTTTTTTTAACTATAGATGTGTGGTACCCTCCTGAGATTTAACGTTATTATATTTTGTGTGTGTGTGTGTGTGTGTGTGCTCCTTCATAAAAGCCCTGGTATACTGTACTTTAAAGAAAATTGAAAAAAGCATTGAAATTATTTTGGCCCCTTAAAATGAACATTGTGTACTATTTGTACATTTAACTCGGATGTAAACAGATGGCCATTTGATAATTAAAATTATTTCAAGAAAGGAAACTGCAAAATGCAATGTTTAATGTCTTGTGCTTTTTCTGTTGAACTATTTTGAAACAGAATTTCAAGTAACAAGTAGTAGGCTAAATCTCTTTAGGTCAAGTAAAGCATTAACCAAAATAAACTCTCTGGAAATTGTAACATTTACATTTGTGTGATTAAGAATTTTTTTTGAAATGCTTAATTCAAGTAAAAGGTAAAACACTTTAAAAATAAACTCTTTACTGAGTAAGCCTAAATTCAACTCTTTAATTAACACTAACTTCTTGCTAATGCTCTTTTTTAAACAGGTTTCTTTGTTCTTTGAGTAGTATTTTTCCTCAAGTTCTGGGAGGCACACTTTTTTGAACTCTTGTGCTTTTTGTAGACAAGGTTCCCAGAAGTCCTCAGACGTGCACCACATTGAAATCCTTTTGAGACAAGACAACAAGACTGCAGTAATTTGATTGGGTGACAAAAATCTGTGTGTAGAAGCTGTGGTCTCATTTTACCTGTAAGCTGTTTGAGGACAACTCGAGACAAAAGTCTTTGTCCTTGTCATGATCACCAGCGATCTGAACTCAATAGATCGCTGGAATACTCGCACAATAGCTTACGGACTACAAATCTGCCATTTTAAGAATACATCTACATACATGCATGCCGCTTACACACACATTTTCTGTATTCTGACTGATTACACACGCACCACTGGAGGATTGTCAAGGAGTGATTACACATGCTTTTTAAGCAGTACACACACTCACTCCTATGGCCGAGTCTTGTTTACTTCAAGTGACATTACAACGCGTTGTAACTTGTCATGTTTTTCTGTGTTTTTGACCCTCACCTAGTTTGTCTTTTTGCCCCTGTCTGCTGCCTGCCTTCCCACCTCTCGCCTGTTATTGTACTATGATTCTGGATTGCCTTCACACATCTGTTTGCACCCGTGTTGACCATTGCTTGCCTGACATCCCTAATAAACCTGCATGTTGATCCGAACTCTGTTGTAAGTGTCATACCCCGGGTTACAGTCCTTTATGACCACTGCCCATTGAATGCTGCAGGACCAATACTTGAAAGGACATTTCAGCCCCAATTGATGCTCCAATTTCAGGGAAGCTGCTCGTTATTATAAAGCCACACTGTTTGATTTAGAAGTTTGTGTAAGATGCAGCTCTGAAGTCAGTGTAGGCCTGTCTAGCATCCCTATTATAAACTAAGGCAAAACAACAAACAGCCACCAACAAAATATCTATAAATAAGACATTTTAAGTATTTAAAGTTACTCACAAATTAAAACATCACAAGTCACGCAGGCCCATAACAATGAAGCCACAACATAATTATGAATAACATGCCTTACCTTAACAAAGAATTGACCTAAGAGACCTGGGGTCAGCTTCCTTTGCAGAAATCCAAGAAGTGGATGGCCGATGACCTGCCTTAATCTAATATGTGATAAAAGGGTTTGGGTTGAAACTCTCCATTGGTGGTCCATTAATGTCCAGAAAAAGAAGTGATGAGAGACTGTTTTTACGCAACCTATTGTGAATCTTGCTGTCAGTATCATTGATGGCAGAAAATCCCCTCTCACACTCAGCTGAAGTAGGAAGGTATGTTTTACTCACTATAAAAATCCTTTCCAGATTTCTGTCTGGTGCTTTGCCTTGTAATTTCCAGTCGCGAAACTCCTCGACTTCCTCTCTGGCTTGTTCTCCAAACATTTTATCAAATGCACGTACTTAATACGATACAGAATCAAAGAATTACGGTCCTGTGGCCAAAAGCACTTGTCCAGGGGTTTTAGCAATTTTAAAAGGTCTGATTCTGGCATTTGCCTTGTGAGATTGTCGATCACAGATTGATAAAGTTGTTGACAATTAATCTTGCCTATGCCCGCAACAAGTTGAACATCTTTAAAAAGCCCCAGTGACATGCACTGTTCATCCTTCAGTTCGGATTTCCCCTTAGCTTTCTTTACAGTATTAAAACTACTCGCCACCCATCTGATTGTAAATATCTGTCTGATTCTCAAAATCTGCATATTTAGATCTGCCTCTGCTTCATTTAGCGATCTGATATTTTTGCACACTGGTGGTACAGAGAATACAGCTTGGCATTAAAAAACTCGAAATGATTGCATCCAGCAACCACGTTCAAAGAATCCTGGACAACCAATTCAAGATGATGGATATGTATTGGATGTTTGAAAAGTCACGCTTGAGCTTTGCAATGACTCTGATGCTTTGGTTTTACCATTGAGAACTGCAGCCCCATCTGTTGCAGTGCTAATGAGGTGTTTCCCCAAAAACTCATCATCTAATCCCACTGTACGAAGACACTGTTTTAAGCTGTTGTGAATTGACTCAGTATCTGTGCCCTGCGTCAGCTCTACTTCCTTTGCCACTCCATCACATCTCACATATACGATGAGATAGGAACAACCTTGTATAGTGCTTTTGTCTATGCTGATGCTAAATTTTGATTTGAGCTTGGAAACAAACTTCTTCCACATTTGATGTGCAATATGAAATCTAATCTCAGCGCAGGAGTGATCTAATTTATGCACAGTTCCCACCTTTGCACCATTAAGCTCCTGAAGCTTCATTAAAGGGGTGAGCTTTCTGTAAGAAATTCTTTCCTTAGCCACCATATAGGCGGACCTAAATGATATTGCAGTCTTTTCCATTAATTTGGAATTTAGTTCAACAACTTTGTTTGGCAGAATCGCCTTTTGCTTTGTCAATGTCAATTTAGTTGCCCTATTGTGTGCAATGCTGTCCATGTTTTTATATATATTTTTCCGTAACTTAATCTGAGCAGTGGTGCTTACTTCTCCATTAATCCACTCTGTTCCAGGTGCATTTTCACAAAGAAGAAGGATTATTTGCATCTCTAAAAACGATACACCCAAAGTGTCCATCCTTAACAAAAAGCCATGTATATCAGCTTTTCCAGTCTCTTCACTGTTGGCCGTTCCAGTTTAACGATAGAGAGGAGCAAAAAGGGTTACCATTGTGATCGGCCTCTGACGAGCTGTCACCACCACATCTTCAGCCAGACAGGACTTAATTTTTTCAGCTTTTTCAGGTATGCTAGCAAGGCTTGGTGAATCTGTTGTGCTATTAACATCAACATCACTACACAATTTCTTAGTAAAACCAAAATTAATTAAAATGCCTTTTTCTTTTTGGCATGGTGGCTAAATTATGCTGTATGTTGCTAACTGCAGAATTGGTTTTAGGAACTTTACACTCATATCAGGCCTCCAACATTAATATTTTTTCTATGAATTGAGTTAAGGTTAACAAACATGAGTGTAACTTGCACCACAACACCCCCACTCCCTGATGCTCATGACATGAATGGCATGTCGTTATCTTTATTGCCTTCATCGCAGTCATACTCATGCATGAATGATTATTTTATAGCATTTTTGTAAGCAATTTTACTCATAATAATATATGATAATTACCACAACAAAAACCACACCTCAAAGACAGCAGATTGTCAATAATTTTAGAGACCCCCAAAATTTTACAAATCACATTTTGAGGGGAGCTCAAGTCTTAAATAGGGGAGTAGAGCTCCCTGTAGTTCGCACCATGCACGTGCTTCTCGCAGACCACCAGGACAGCAGACAGGTCACTGGCATCTATGGTTTTCATTATACAGGGGTTTTGCCAGGTATGGAGGTAAAGCAGAATGTGGTGCAGCGCCTGTGCCTTATGTGCATTTCGAATAGTACTTTTCTATCCTGTACTGTGGTGTGAAAGTTTATAATTGATAACTTTCACGGGTGATCACTCCTGTGGGTAACCCCAGTCCTGTTGGTTAATGTCACAATTTGTTATAACATTTTCTCTTTTTTTTGTTTTGACTGATTTGAGAGTATGACATTGAGTATTTTGTGTATGTGTCAATTGAATATTAACAACTTTCAGTGCAGTGGCACTGTGGCTTAGTTGGTCGAAGTGCCTGCCTTGTAAACAGGAGATCTGGGTTCATGTCCCAACAGTGCCTAATGCTCATTTCCTAGAGATGCTTCTAAGGCGAGGCAGTGGCGCAGTAGGTAGGTAGCCTTATGCTGTGTTCACATCAGACGCGGAATGCGCGGATAAATCGCGCTATTTGCGCGTAAATAGCCACATGAACATTTGAGTTTACTCGCTTCATACGCGCGTCAACCCCAGCTTCATTCGCGTGTCAAATTCACATCAGAACAGACGCGGATTGGCGTGATGGGCATGGCTTCTGTCTGCCCGAAGACTCTAGCTTCATAGCTAAATAGCTAAGAAAATAACAGTGTTTATGTGCTTTATGAAGACTGAAAAACAGCGTTGATACGTTTAGGGTCGTGTCTGAGTCCACTACATTCTTTCAGAGGTGCATCCAGCTCTGTGAGCTCATAAACTCCTCCAGAAACTTAACCTGGATGACGGAGGCTTTCAGCGATGCTTCTGACTGAGCCAAGCCGAGTTTGATGAACTGTTGTCGGTGAAGGCTTGAGGATTTCCCTCGGAACACCAAGATCACGCCCCCACAAGAGCAAGCCTCTGATTGGTTAACACGACGTGAATGTACGATGAAGTTCAGATTTTCGAAATTGAGAGATTCGCGCGAAACGCTCGTTAAGTGCGTCAAACATTTAAAATGCTCAATTCGCCCGCGCAATTTGCGTTATTCGCGCGTATCGCGCCGCAGAATGTCTATTCGCGTCTTTGCATTGACTTAACATGTGCGTGCCGCTTCTGGTTTGAACGCAGCTTTACAGCAAGAAGGTTGCTGGAACCTTGGCTCAGTTGGTGTTTCTGTGTGGAGTTTGAATGTTCTCCCTGCCTTTGCGTAGGTTTCCTCCTGGGTGCTCCGGTTTCCCCCACAGTCCAAAGACATGCGGTACAGGTGAATCGGGTAGGCTAAATTGTCCGTAGTGTATGAGTGTGTGTGTGTGTGTGTGAATGTGTGTTTGGATGTTTTCCAGCAATGGGTTGCGGCTTGGAAAAACTTGCTGGATAAGTTGGCGGTTCATTCTGCTGTGGCGACCCCGGATTAATAAAGGGACTAAGCCGACAAGAAAATGATTGAATGAACTTTCAGTGCCTTTTGTGAGTAAGCCTTCTAGAGGTGACTGGCCATCAGGACCTTTTTTAGTGCTTTTTAGTGTCTTTTTTTCAAATAATTATTGTGAATAACCTTTTCGTGTTTTCTGCCTCCTCCTTAAAAGGGTGGTCCACTACGATATCATATTTTAAACTTCAGTGGATGTGTAATGTAGCTGTGTGAACATAAACAACATTTCTGAATGTAAAAAGCTCAAAGTTCAATGCAAAGGGAGACCTTGGTTTTTACAGAGTTAGCTTTGCAAAGCCTACAATGAACAAATTTTGGGAACTACAAATAATGCTTTCGGCCCTTGTGAGATCACAAAGGTTCTTTTACCGTGCACAAACACAGCGCAGCTAAGGACCGTGGCCAGAGACGCTGTAACGTTAAAGCAGAGATAGAGCTAAAATGCATCCAAACGCTGCTGTTTCCACAGAGCTTCGTCCGTTTTTGCATTTGGGCGTCCAAAGGACACGACACAAAGACAGAAGTGCTCACAGTTCAATATTAATTATGTTCCAGAGAATTATAAAATACATAGCAAGTATGATTTGACAAAACACAGCTCCAGAATCTCTCCTAGTTCAGTGCTGGATTTGGTTAAAATCTCCTCAAAGCAGAAGCTGTGAAGTACGACCTGTAAGTGATTTTGTTTGTTAAAATTGATCATGACATGTACAGTGTCTAGCGTTAACGGTATGCTGTAGTAACCATGTAAACCATGGAAAAATGCTGTTTTGCACCGCAAACAGTTTAGCTACAAATTCATATTTATCAGTCAAACTGCTATAAACACCCACACACACACTTCATCAACACGTGCAGCATCTCTCTATGTGTGTGTGCGACTTTGCATTGATTGTCTTTAGGCAGCTTTTCCATGCGTTTTACATTTCAGATAATGAAGTCGCAAAAGATATGTGGATAATTCATATTACTTACACCTGCATATTCCGGATATATGTGGAAGACGTTGTGTAATGCGTGGAGTTAAAAAAATACAGGATAGCTAACCTAACTCGTGTAGCAGCAGAAAAACAAATCAAGCCTCACACAGGTCGCATCCCACATCTTGTGCTTTATTCTTCTTTCACGATATATTACAGAAAATAACTTAATCTGAGCATCAGAGAAAAAGAAAAAGAAAGTCCCGCACACATGCGCTTGTTACAGAAAGTTCACACATTCACACACACACACATAGGCACACACAAAGACGATCTCTCTTAAAGGAGCCGCACTCCATTTTTACTCGTTACAGACACATGTCAGATTTTATTTTAGAGAGCAGACAGGAGGTTCCGCAAATCGCAGCACATTATGACGAAGACCAATCAGAGTCACTTGAGGGCAGGCCTTTCAGAGGAACTAGGAAATGTATCAGTCATTTTCATGTTAGCTGAGTAGAAGTAGATAATTAAAGTGTGATTTATGAAAAAATAACATGATTTCCTTCAAGTGAAACATGAGCACACATTGCTTTGCATCCTATAAACACAACCAAGCCTTAAAATTACATTCTGGACCACCCCTTTAAACATTAAAAGAGGCAAAACTGTGTGACCTTTTGATATTTCAATTGCTAGCTTTGTATCCCAGGTGTTGTTGTTGCATCCTGGTTAAAAAATGATTAAGGGTTTCACTGATTGTTCATGATTCATTTATTGGTCACACTCCATAGAATTAATATGTATCATTTCATCATGAACCACCGTAAGAGGAGAGAAAATAAACACACAACAAACACAAATGAATCCGGAAAATTAAAACACTAAGCCAACATCAACAATCAAACATTAATCTCAAACAAATAAACAAAATTACCTTATTTTCCGTTAAACCAGGAGCTAAAACACATGTACGGGGAATTCGTGAAGCAGCCATATACCTGTGCCTTTGTTACAGTGTTTCACCTAGTGTTCCTTGCTTAGTGTGCTTTGCTTTTCATTCATTACTACACGCGATATATATCCGGTAGGCTCCTCAATTTTGATGTCATAATTAAGGTCCCCAAACAACTTAATTCATTCAACAAATCAAACCGTATACAAAATACAACAAAATAACAAAACAAATTATAAATTATAAACAATAAAGTAACACATTATTTCAAGTTTCGTTACAGGCTTAGTAGGTTGTTTTATCAAACTAATTAGCTTGGGGGTAATTTCTGGTTGCTCACCCATCTCCATCTAAGAAAAAGGTGCATAACTACTATAATAAAATTGTACAGCCTCCACTAGAGTCAATCCCGCCACATTCTGGCAAAGTCGGCAGGATAAGGTTGTTTTTTTATTTTTTTAAATTTTTTTATTTACTCAAAAAACAATATAGAAAAGCAAAATAACTCATAATCTTAGTTCAAGGGAACAAATTATATTAACATTTAGGTACAGGACATGCACATTTAAGGGTAACTCTCTGGAAAAGACAGCATGTGGTGGAAATTACATTTATGGTTTCAAAACACAATTACTATGGATTGCTAAAGTTTAAGGGTTAGACAATAAAACTAAATCAGTGGCCAATTTAGTGTTGGCGGTTTCATGGCTAAATTTGAGAAGCTGGTGACCTTCATGAGTCTTCATTCATCTTCATTTCACCAGTAAGATTAGAGTGTAAAGATTTAATTAGCAGAGTATTAACACAGTTTTACTAAAATTGGTGAAGAACCACATCCAGCCCCCAAGAAAGTGTTCAACCCAGAACTGGGGGGATCAGTGATGATTTGGGCTGCAATATTATGGCATTGCCTAGGCCCAATACGGGTGCTAAATTTAGCATCACTGCCAAGAACTACCAACACATTCTGAAGGACCATGTGCACCCAATGGTTCAAACATTGTATCCTGAACGCGGGGGCCTGTATCAGCATAATAATGCAGCAATACACACAGCAAGACTGGTGACATAGTGGTTTGATGAACATGGCAGTGAAGTCATCTCCCATGGCTTGCACAGTCACCAGAACTAAATGATGTTGAGCACTTTGAGGTTTTTTAGGGGAATGAGTGAACTGGGAATGAGCATCTCGTGGTGACCTAAACACTATTCTGCGAGAAGAATGGCTCAAAATCCCTCAGGCCACTGTGCAGGACTTGTATTTATCATTCCCGAGATGAACTGATGGTATATCATCCGCAAAAGGAGGTCTGACACCATACTAATAAATTATTAATTTGTTCATTTTCTTTTCAGTTTAGTCTCTTTATTCATCTGGGTTCGCCACAGCAGAATGAACCACCAACTTATCCAGCATATTTTTTACGCAGCAGATGTCCTTCCATCTGCAACCCATCACTGGGAAACACTCATACACTCTCATTCATACACATAGACTACGGACGATTTAGCTTACCCAATTCACCTATAGTGCATGTGTTTGGACTGTGTGGGAAACCGGAGCACTTGGAGTAAACCCACGCCAACACAGGGAGAACATGCAAAGTGCTACCCACTGCGCCACCATGCCGTCCCTCTAATGAATTATTGTGCTCTCAGGCCTTTCAGTTTCATTGTGCCACTCAAAATTCATATAATATTTAAATAATAATCAGTTCTTCACAATATACACTGTTACTGTTAGACAATTCAGTTTTTTAGATCAATCTCAGCTTTACACATGCAAAAAATGAAATGTGTGGTTATGCTTGGTAAATTGGTAGATTGTGTTTAATAAGCGTGAATTAAAGAGTTTATTATTTTTTTTCTAATAAATATCTAATGTTTCTCTACATTAGCACTGTTTCGTGGTCATTTCCACCACACCCTGTCATTTCCATCACACCCTGTCATTTTCATCACCACACACATTTTTAAAAATTACTTAAAAAATTATTATGACACATTAAAAATTTATTTACAAGTTATGAGTTCATGCTTTATTTAATATGCAAATTCAGTTCATTTATTTTGTAATAAGCTTTTAACCAAATAATATTTTAGAGTGTGACAAATCTTGGCTACAATTCAGCATTTGGTCCTAATGGACTAATTTATTTCATTGACAAATGTATAAAATTATTGTACATTGTGGAAAGATTGGTTAAACTAGAAACAAAAATGATCTTAGACAATGTTTGACCGCCATAATTTATTTCATTTTGAAATAAAAGCTGTAGCCTATATTAGGATGTGGTGGAAATTACATTTGTTCATTTAATAATGGAAAAATTTTTAATATTAACAATTTATTTTCATATCTCATTCTAATTATCTTCCTCCTACAGATCTTAAAACTAGACAAATTGTTTAAACTTATAAGGCAATACATTACTTTTGAACAAGTTCTTTTTACTCAACTTCACAAGGCTAAAAATGCCCGTAGTTGAAGAATTGCCCTTAAATCAAGCATCATACACAATAAGGAAACATGAGACAGGTTTATGCAACATGTTTAACAAAGGAGACAGTGGAACATGTTTTGAAAAGATGCAAAGCATGAAAATAAAAAGAGAAATCATAAAGAGGATTTGCATACCTTAGGATATCAGGATTTCACATTTAAAAGGTTTATTAAAAGATGGTCTAGATTCAGGGAGAAAATATATAGGTAACTATAGGATTCATTAAGAATAGTGGATTATACAATAGAATTTAGAAATCCAGTGTCATCACGCTACATCACAGTAAGTGGCCATATGCACCTCAAAAGTTGGTTCGCAACTCGCCATAGAACCAAGAAAAAGAACAGTAATGCTTGTTTTAGCTATATTTATAACTTACCGAAAGACGCATGGTTAAGTCACAGAATTTAGTAGTTATATAAAAGAAAAAAAATAATAATTTACTTATTTTTTGATCACAATAAGAAAATATGGGTTAGATTACTCCTGACCCGCACTCCAATCCAGATGGTGGCGGTAATTCTCAAAAAAGCTGGTTGCCAACCGCCATAAAAATTACAACAAGAGGAACAGTATTGGTTTAACATCAACAGACAACTTTACTAAAAGAAATGGGTACTTATAGACGAATAGACTGTATATTTTTTAGTGAATTTCATCCAACGTTAGGACCAAAGATCACATATCAGGTAACATCACAGAAACCTGTATTTGGGAACAAATGTATGTTTGGCTGCATGGCTTTCAAAAGAGCACAGTACGCACAGCAAGATAATGTTTATCTAGTTAACTGGCTTATCACAGCAAAGTTAGGTACATGACGTTTTACTGTGATCATACTTATAAATTGACAAGTCGTAATAAGTTACGACGTCGGGTGTGTTCAGGTTCCTTTTGTCGACAAAAAATAGCGTTATGCCTACTTTTTATAGATTTCAAGAAAATATAGCAGGGTTTGTTAACTTTGCTTATCGAAAAACGAAAAGCCAAGAATTCGTATCAATTGTGTTTTGTCAATGAAAATCCACAAGTGTTTACTTAATATATAGCATTATATTTCTCACTGACACGCCCCCAACTCGGAAACCGTCCATTTAATTTCACTAGTGTCATGGGCAGATGCTATGTTATAAAGCATTTATATACTATATACCAGGGGTCTGGAACCTTTTTTCAGCAAAGAGAAATTTCTGATTTTTTTTTTAATCAAGTGTATTTTTTAAAGGAGTCATTGGGGGTGTGTATATGACAAAACCTTTATTTATTAATAAACAAAACCTTTATTTATGTTCATGCACAACGCAAAAATAAACAAATGTAACGCATTACAATGTATGAACAAAAGGAATTTATTGATTTTTTTCTTTCTTTTTGCCATCGCCACTAATGAATGTTGTTTGAATTTACATACGGGAGGTTACAATAGAAATGTAAGTTTCTTGCCCTTTATTGGTGTCACGATTCAAATTAAATCACAGCATCACATATGTGCATTGGTTAAAAAGTCATTTTATTGTAAACTGAGTTCATATTCATTTTGCTGTAGAAAACACAATAAAAATGGAATTGTACTTGTACTTTCAATAGGAAACAAATTTCTAGTGAATTTTTTTAACTTTAAAATATTATTGAAGAGAGACAGCTGGAGAGCCACATGTTTTTGGTCAAAGAGCCACATGTGGCTATATAGGTTTCCTACCTCTGCTATATACCATTGTGCTTATGTAGAACCACTCAATCAGGACTCAATCAGTGTCAGTTTTTCAGCTCCTTGGAAACGCTTCTTCATACCTTGCTCAAATGATCCTGATGATCAATAAGTTGTTGTTTTTTTTGTTTAAGTCTTGATTTTTTGACATTTTATGTTCATAAATAAGATACACATATATAATGTAATGGTAGTAAAAAATAAAGTTGACATAAAAAAATGTGCAGCACCCATGTAAACATCTTAAACATTTTATTTGACAAATGCTAACAAGTACATACCAACTTCATCTGCAGTAAAGATAGCAACACAAAGCAACACGCTCTGTTTAAAGTTGAATTTTTTTTAGTTTTTTCAAATCTCACTGATCAGTAAATTTTTTTTGGAAGCTAGATGTTTTGCCTAGAATGCAGACAACAGAAAACCATAGTCACCATAATCACCGTCTTACCATATATTGTTAGTAAATACACAGCTGAGTGGGGGAATTCTCTATGGAGAGTTCTGTGTAGGCGGAAGTAAGGATACACAGCGTGGAGTCAAACTGGACACCACGTAACGTCATGTGAAAAGGGTCTAAAACAGCATTGTACATTTAACTCCAACACTTGAACGCACCATTCATTCATTCATATATATATATATATATATATATATATATATATATATATATATATATATATATATATATATATACACACACTTTTTTATGCTTATATCTTTTGAAAATATATATTAAAGTTATTTTACCTTGTTTTTCTTTCTCTATTTTTGATTGAAGGTTCCGGAGGAGTATATTTCAAGGGAACTCTTTGATACTGTACAGGTGTACATCATTACCAAACCTGAACTGCAGAACAAACTCATAACAGTGTACGTACAGAACTTCATCATAACAATTGATCTAATTGTTGCAGTGTTTCTTTGTTTAATTTCATTTGTTTTTAGTACCATTGTTTTAGACCAAGCAGAATTATTTCAGCTATGCTTTAAAATGTGCATTTAAAATTACTTACATTGCCAAACATTTTGATTTGGAAAGTGGGTTTTTAATAGTGCTGAGCACAAATTAATCGCATCCAATATAAAGGTTTGTGACATAATATGT
>NC_141026.1:20595000-20627500 GCF_052040795.2 Danio rerio | reverse complement strand
AATTCCCGGTGGGCCGGTCCGTTTTTTGGCCACGAGGGCCGGTATCCCCAGCTCCAGAATCGGTTGCTCTCAGCAGTCACACTTTTTAAATTTATTTATCCAAGTTATTTACTTGAGGACAGCCATTTTATTCATTATTTTACCGCAGCTCTACTCTTTTTATCTATTTTCTCGCAGCTCAGTGAGCAGGTTGCAGCCTGCAGGTTAATGACGATATAACTTGATCAACATTCACTTAGCAGCTGTTGTGGTTCAGTGGTTAGCACGTTAGTTTTCGACCCCGCAGACGCGGGTTCGATCCTCGTGTGAGTAATTAATTAATTTTTTTTTTTTTTCATTTTTATTGTTAAGACATATAATACTGTTAGGGTTGTTGAACATTTGAAGTTCTAAAGCAGTTGTTTTCTCAAAAAAAGATGTGATAGTGTCATTAGAAACTGAATTGGAAATGACCTTATTTTTATATAGTCAGTCGTGAACTGAGGTGGGCCGGTCTGAGGCTTGAAACTCCAGGGCTGAAAAGGAGTCCCACTCCGGCCCTGTTCTATACTCTACATTATTTCTGTTAAGTGACAAGACTTTTGTCTAAGCAGAGTCAGACCTTACCACCTAATTAAATAATTCAAAATCAAGGCATGATCATATTTTATTTTGGTAAAATAAGCGTAATCAAGAGGCCTTTCATATAAGCCACATCAGATACTAAATGATCAACTACAAGTCAAGTTATTATTTGTTGTTCCAAAAACTTGGATAGGTGACGAGACTTTTGTCAGTTAGTGTACTTTGGAGCATGTTTATTCTGTGATAAATTATCACAAAAAAAACCTTCTAACAATGTGTTCAGAACCCTGCTGTGGTCTTTTTATCCAGAAGTGCTATATTTTGCTATTACAACTGGGTGGTAGCACATTTTTCTGCTTATAATACATGGCTACTCTTCACTTAGTTAAGTCTTTGGTGTCTCCAGAATGTGTCCGTAAAGTTTCAAAATCCCCATCAGATAATTTTTTATACCACGCTGAATATGTGAATTTTGGAGTAAGAGGACATTGTAGCTGTTTTGTTGCCTGTGGCTTTAAATGCAAATGAGCCTACCCACCATTCCCTCATGGGTGTCTGTTTCTCCTGCTGCGTCATGTCAGATAAACAGCGATCAGTGACAGAGACGTATGCAAATGAAGCAAAGATTCAGTTGTAGTCGAAGTCGAATTACAGCCCAGGAAACTCGCAGCGAAGAGACGTGCTGAAAAGTTAGCATTAGAGAAAGGTAAAATGTCATCCAAACGCTGCTGTTTTTACAGAGCTTGATCTGTTTCTGTATTTGGAAATCAACATGAAGCATAGAGAAGTGGTTACAAGTTGTTTTTAATTATTTTACAGTTTAAGTCATGTTCCTATTACAAAAAAGGTAGCACTCTAGCATTTGACAAAGGACAGCTTCCAGAATCTATCCCAGTTCAGTGCTGGATTTGGCCAAAAATTTCTTAAAGGAGTAGTTCTAACGATAATAGAAGACGCTGTAGATTGTGAGCCACAAAATGTTTTTATTTGTTATAATTTATATATTGGCGAAGCAGTGATGCAGTAGGTAGTGCTGTCGCCTCACAGCAAGAAAGTCGCTGGTTCGAGCCTCGGCTCAGTTGGCATTTCTGTGTGAAGTTTGCATGTTCTTCCTGCGTTTGCGTGGGTTTCCTCTGGGTGTTCCGGTTTCCCCCACAGTCCAAAGACGTGATACAGGTGAATTGGGTAGGCAAAATTGTCCGTAGTGTATGAGTGTGTGTGTGAATGTGTATGTGTGGATGTTGCCCAGAGATGGGTTGCGGCCGGAAGGGCATACGCTGCGTAAAAAACTTGCTGGATAAGTTGCCGGTTCATTCCGCTGTGATGACCCCGGATTAATGAAGGGACTAAGCCGACAAAAAAAATGAATGAATGAATGAATTTATATTACATACATAGTTTCTGTTGTTAACTGTATGTTGTAGCAAGGACATAAACAAGGGAAAACACTGTTTGACACTTAACAATTTAGCTTCAAATTCATATTTATCTGTAAAAACCCTGTAATCTTCACCAGCACATGCAATGTCTGTGTTCCTTGTGTTTTGCATTTGAAATAATGATTTCGCAAGAGACATGTGAACTTTTGTATTAATAACACATGCTTAAAAACTGAATAAATATGAAAAACACGTGTCAAATTTTATTTTAGAGAGCAGGCATGAGGTTCAGCTATGTCCTCTTCACTTTCTGTGTCCGATTCATTCTCAAACTGGTGCGACTGCGCTGACATTATTTACACAACAGATGCAAAGCACATGCTAGTAGAGGTGTGATGTTTTGTAGTGACATGGAGCTGATCTGCGAATCACAAAACATTAGGTTAGCTGGCCAATCAGAACCCCCGTGACGGCAGGCCTTCTGAGAAAGCAGGAAATATGGTGGTCGGTTTCATGATTGCAGAGTAGCAGTATCAAATATTTTTATATAATATTATATTATATATTATATATATATTTTTTTTTTTTTAAATAAAGCATGAACACATTGTTTTACACCCCATAAACACAACCAAGACTTAAAAATACACTCTGCATCACCCCTTTTAAAACTTGAACAAATTCTTTTTTTTTAATGGATAGGATGCAATGAATTAAATCTTTTAAAAAATAAGTTTATTAATATTTCTTTATTATAAATCTTTAGGAAATATTTTTGGTACATCAAAGGGTATGGATATGATCACCAAAAAAAGCTGATCCAGCTAAAAGTAGTGCTTAAAATGTCACTAAAATGCAGAATTATACTTATCATTAAATAGAAAATCAGGCAAATAACTGCAAAAGCTCCACTTTTTGTACCACCACTTTTACCAGGCTGGCTATGGGCCTGTAATAGGGCAGAAAATATTGATTATGACTTGAAATTTTGTATTAGCTCAGTAAAGGCATGAAAAGCAGCATGAATCAGTGTTCAAAATAGACAAACATTTAAGAAATACAGTACAGATATTTATGAATTACATGGCATGTTGCCACAATTGATTATGTGAAGCTGTTTAAAATCTTACCTATTTGATATCTCGTTATATATTAAATAGTGTAAACAATCATTCTACAGTTAAGACTTCACACTGAAGCAGTGGATCTGTTTTACAGGTATTATGACGTGGTAACTCTGGTATCCATATTTCAGGTATGTTTTTTTGTTGATGATGTTTATTCTCATTCTTGTAATGGGTTCTTTTTCTTACATTTTTGGTTGTCGTACTTTACAGTACTCGAATGTGTACTGCACAACACCTAAAGTGCAAAACCTAATAGATAAGAAGTGCCTTCAGGAAGAGTGTCTACATTATGTCAGTAAGCCAGGTGAGCAAGTACAAAGAGATAGTAAATGTATTTTTCTGCATCATGAGTGTATGAAAGTGAGATGTTTCTATTCACAGTGCTTATTTTGCTGTGTGTTATGTCACCAGGGCAGAGGACAAGTCTCAGGGATGTGTTCCAGTTGTACTGTGGTTTGACCCCAGGTACGACTGTACGTGACCTCTGTTCCCGCTATTCTCACCAGCTACAAAAAGTGGACGACAGGCAAGTTTGTCTCAGTCTGAATGCTGCTTTAAGATTATTGATAATCATTATTCCAAGCATTGGGCTGAGGTTCATTTTTAATTAGTTTTACAACTCGTCAATAGGGCAGTGTGTTGGCAGTACAGACAGGTTGCTGCTGCAAGCCTTGGCTGGGTCAGTTGGTATTTCTGTGTGGAGTTTGCATGTTCTCCCTGTGTTCACGTGAGATTCCCCCACAGTCCAAAGGTGAATTGGGTGGCGACCCCAGATTATTAAAGGGACTAAGCCAAAAAGAAAATGAATGAATGAATGACAACTCCAGTTCATAGATGGCACATTTCATTAATAGTGCTAATTTAAAGTGCTTTTCATAAAAAGAGCATTTAAAAATCATGAAATCACAAAATAAGTCTTAAGAAATATAAACAGCATTAAAATGACACATTTTAAAAATAGATGACACATTTATTAACAAAGGAATAGTGCAACGCTTAGATGCAACGCCATGACAAGTGATCTTTTCCAGGTTAACAGGAGTTTTTGTCCTAACCATTTGCGTTATTGCTTAAAGTGAATTCACCCTGCTTTAAGCGGACTCTTGGATTTTCTAATTTACTCAAGCCATGTGGTCTGAGTGATCCGATGATTCAGTGAGCATGTCTGCAAATATTGCGGTCCTAGGTTATTTATATACAATCATTCATTCATTTTGCTTTGGCTCAGTCCCTTATTCATCAGGGATCGCCACTTTAATATCCAGGATGTTTTACGCAGAGAATACCCTTCCAGCTGCAACCCAGTACTGGGAAACATTCATACACACACTCATACACTACGTACAATTTAGTTCATCCAATTCACCTATAGCGCATGTCTTTGGACTGTAGGGAAAACCGAAGCACCCGGAGGAAACCCACCCCAACGATCATGCTACCCACTGTGCCACCATAATGCTCTGGTTTCCCCCACAGTCCAAGCCATGCGCTATAGTTGAACTCAATATGCTAATTTGGCTGTAGTGTATGGGTTTCTCAGTGTTGGGTTGTGGCTGGAAGAGCATCTGCTGCGTAAAACATATACTGGATAGTTTTGCGGTTCATTTCTCTGTGGCAACCCCTGATAAATATAGGGACTAAGCCGAAAAGAAAATAAATGAATGAAAGTAGTTTAGGTGATCCTCAAGGGCTGTATAGGTTTCCAATGACTGTATTTCCAATCCCTTTTAACGCTTTACTTTTAAGGTACCAGCTGTAAGGCATGCTAGTGTGGAAAAATAAATGTATGTACTCTAGTCTTAAATTAACAGTAATCTACATATAACTGAAAAAAATACATTCTTTGGTTTTTAATTTGCTTATTTCATTCAAAATTCTAGCTAGGGTGTGACATTTAAACCTCTTAGTTCAAAGCACGGCTGTGTCTATTGTCTAACAAATAGCTAGGTAACACTTTTGAGCTGGTCAAGTGGCAGGACGGGCTCCAATACTTCATTTGCATGCTTTGTTTTCATGCTTCTAATATTGCTGAGATCGGGGATGGTGAAAGGCAATTTACCCTACTGATAACAACACTTCTCCACCTAGCCATTCCCCTCCTCCAAAAAACACTTCATTATAGACTTGCTTTCAGACCTGTGAGAGACTCCAGTAGGCTCTTACAGACACTAGGACTTCTTGAAGAGGGTGTATGACCCCAGATCAACCAACACATCTCAATAAAGCTTGTTCTGCTAGTTCAAGTATCCTGGACTGGATTCTCTCTCTTCATCATTTATTTTTTTCCAACACTAATCATAATCACATGTTAAGAAGAACAACATCCCAAAAATGCTTTTAAGTCCTTTTGGCTCATTTGGCTGCTGGCAATTAAGTTTTTTTGTTTGTTTGTTTAGGAAGTTGATTCAGTTTGGCTTGATGAAAGGTCTGATTCGACGTCTACAGAAGTATCCAGTCAAGGTTGTAAGAGATGAAAGAAGTCGTCCACCTAGACTTTACACTGGCTGCCATAGTTATGATGAAATCTGCTGCAAAACTGGTACGTGTTATTGTGTTTTTATTTGTTGTTTTTACATACTTTTAAAGTTTTTTTTAATGCAGGTGACATTCTTTTATTTTTGCAGGAATGAGTTACAAAGAGTTGGATGAACGGTTGGAGAATGACCCTAACATTGTTGTTTGCTGGAAATAATTGAACAAGTCTCCAACAAGAAAAACAGACCCAGGTGCTTTTGCTTCAAATGAACTGCCATGATGGACCAAAAAAAAAATGTAAACACACAAGATTGCTAAACATCTCAGATTTGAAGTTCAACAAATACTGGAAAGTGTTATGGTGCATAAATCAAAAAATGAGGTTTCTGTATCAATCTACATCACTAGTTTTTAAATAATTTGGTCAACTATGGTTATATTATAGATAAGTAGTTCTATTTTTCCCCTCTTTCAAACATTGACGTTTCCTCTGGCTACTGTAAAATGTGTGATCTACAATGTGTTAGCTACAGCATTAAAATAAAACGACCATTATAAAATATTTTTGAAACTGAAACTTTTTTTGTTGTATACATATTCCACTGCTGCAAAGATATTGGATTACATTCAGTTTAGGGTCAGGGTAAAATATCATGACTGACACAAAATCAGTGTAACATTAACCGAAACATCAAAGATGTTTTTAAATAATTACAGAAGAAATTTTATAAAGTCCTATATTCTTTAATGTCCTTACACCACAGCTTTCACCCAAAGTTATTTTATGACCTGCTTAATGATTTCATTTCCCAGAAGCAAGCAAATCAAGTAAACGTTCAGTGTGACAGGGTTTTATTTGAAGTTGTATTAGAGCTATTGCTATTTACACAAACAGAACAGAAATAAAGCATCGCATAAATTTTTAAATAGCTCCGCTTCATGTCCGACATTGAATGCACCAAATTACTCTTTGGAAAGTGATGGATAAAGAAAACGAGGGCAAATTTTCTACCCCTCAAGTACATACAAGATAAGGGTTTGAAAATTATAAGGAAATCACTGAATGCTTGCTTTCCAAAGAACAATTAAAACCGAAGCCAGAACATAGCACTCCTCATTCTGTTATAGTCCGGCAGCTGCTCAATTGGTCCTGCATAGAGAAGAAAAAATAAAATAAATCAGCGGTCAACAAAAATTGTTCCCAATACCACAGCCCACTGCTGACTAGTTACCACTTTATTTGATGAGAAACTGAAGCTAAATATGGGCACAAAAACTAACATGCCTATTCAGTAATAGGACCTGTTCTGATGATTCATTTCAGAACCAAAAACCACTGCCTTAACAAATACAGTGGATCTGGAAAGTATTCATAGGGCTTCACTTTTTCCACATTGTTTAATCTTACAGCCTTATAAATTAATTTATTTCCTCAATTCTATACACAATACCCCATAATGACAATGTGAAAAATTTTCTTTGAAATTGTTGCAAATTTATTTTAAAAATTAAATAGCTGAATAATCACATGTACAGAAGTATTCACAACCTTTGCTCAATACTTTGTTGATGCACCTTTGGCAGCAATTACAGCCTCAAGTCTTTTTGAATATGATGCCACATGCTTGGCACGCCTGTCTTTGGGAATTTTTGCCCCTTCCTCTTTGCAGTACCTCTCAAGCTCTATCAGGTTTAATGGGGAGCAACGGTGTACAGCCATTTTCAGATCTCTCTAGAGATGTTTAATAGGATTTAGGTCTGTGCTCTGGTTGGGCCACTCAAAGACATTTACTGAGTTGTTGTGAAGCCACTCCATTGATGTTTTGGTGGTGTGCTTTGGGTTATTGTCCTGCTGGAAGATGAACCGTCACCCCAGTCTGAGGTCAAGAGCCCTCTGAAGCAGGTTTTGTTTCAGGATGTCTCGGTACATTGCTGCATTCATATTGCTCTATCCTAACTAGTCTTCCAGTTCCTGCTGCTGAAAAACATCCCCACAGCATGATGCTAACATCACCATGCTTCACTGTATTAGCCTAGTGATGAGCGGTGCCTGGTTTTCCCTAAATGTAACAAGTTCATTATTAGTCTCAGAGAATTTTGTTTCTTATGGTCTGAGAGTCCTTCAAATGCTTTTTGACAAATTCCAGGCGGGCTGCTATGTGCCATTTACTAAGGAGTGGCTTCCGTCTGGCCATACAGGCCTGATTGGTGGATTGCTGCACAGATGGTTGTCCTTCTGTTAGGTTCTCCTCTCTCCACAGTAAAACGCTGGAGCTCAGACAGAGTGACCATTGGCACTGACTAAGGCCCTTCTCCCCCAATCACTCAGCTTAGATGGCCGGCCAGCTCTAGGAAGAATCCTGGGGATTCCTAACACCTTCCGCTTACAGATGATGGAGGCCACTGTGCTTAATTGAACTTTCAGAGCAGCAGAAATTATTCTGTAACCTTCCTCAGCCTTGTGCCTCCAGACAATCCTGTCTCAGAGGTCTACAGACAATTCCTTTGTTTACATACTTGGTTTGTGCTTTGCCACTATCAACCCTCGGACCTTATATAAACAGGTGTATGCCTTTTCAAATCATGTCCAATCAACTGAATTTAGCACAGGTAAACTAAAAAAATGTAAAACATCTCAAGAATTATCAGTGGAAACAGAATGTACCTGAGCTCAATTTAGAGCTTCATGGCAAAGACTGTGAATACTTATTATGGGGGGGTTTAAATAATTTTTTTCAAAAAATCTTGTCACATTGTCATTATGGGGTAGTGTGTGTAGAATTGAGGAAATAAATTCCTCAAAGCCTGTAACAAAAAAATGTGGAAAAAGTGAAGCGCTATGAATACTTTCCGGATGCACTGCATGTGACATGAAACATGCACCCTTGGCTTCTTTTTATGTTCACATTTAACATTATCCATTATCCATTCTAACAATCCTGATGGGTAAAATTCTTTATAAAAACTTGAGAAAAGAAAATGCCACAATTTAAAAAAACAGACATTTTAAAATATAAACATTAAATAAAAAAAACAATAAATGGACTTACCGACTGCAGACACAGCTGGACATTTGTCATATATATATTTAGAACAGACATCGCGGACAACACTGGGAGTCACAGCCTAGCAAAAAGCAATTAAACAACAAGGGATTCTTAAAAATGTATTTAACCTCAGGTATTCACCCATCCTAAAGTTGTAATGACAAACATTTACCTCGATTCTGGCATCCCACTCTGCCAACGGGATGCGCCGACCGTAATTTAGTATGTGCCTGCCAATTTCATCACAAACAGGTGTAGTTCCTGACAGGGAAAAAAATCAAACCAACATTGTAGACAAATTTAGAGCGCATGCATGCATGTACACAAGAGCCAAATGATTATACTTGTGACCCAAAGGTTAGAAGTTCTTTTCTCTGCTCATTCTTTCGCTATGGGGTTATAATCTTAGATCAATTTATTATACTTGTAGACAATTTAATGACCTATTTGTATTATAAAAAAATATGTAGTTATGGTTTCTTCTTCATACTGAATTGTATCAGACAATGTACTTCATTTATTAGATTAGGACTTCATTTAAAGATTTGGTTTGTAAAAGATGTTTAAATAAAAGCCTGTTTAAACTAAATCAAAATCAGCTTGTGATGTTCCAAATACTCCTGTTTGTTTCAAAAAGCTTAGTTTCTCCCCTCAATAACTCACAATATATTCAAAGATTTATTACTGGGCAACAATAGATGAAATCTATTATTAAACTATATAATTTTCTCCTTTATCTTGATCAAAATGTATTTGTGCCCTATTTTAAACATGTACTCGATTTAAACAAAATTGATTTGTACTCTATTTTAAACCACTGGCTGTAAGTAAAGGTAATCTGTTTGTAATCATGGATAAAGTAATGACAACTGATTACTTGGTTATGAAAATATTGTAATTAAATGAAGATGAAAAAACATTTCCAAAGGAGAACGTGTTAATTTTTTTTAACATGGAAAAAAACGCTAAAAAACATGCTTTGCACATGGCAGGGGTGTCCAAACTCGCTCCTGGAGGGTTGATGTCCTACTTACTTTAGGTCGAACTTGCTGCTTCAACACACCTGCTAGGAAGTTTCTAGTATATCTAGTAAAAGCTTGATTAGCTGGTTCAGGTGTGTTTGATTAGGGATGGAGCTAAACTCTCCAGGACCAAGTTTGCACACCCCTGGCATATGGACATTGAAATATTTCTTTATGAATAGTATGAATAGTACGTTTGAGTTTATTACCATTGAGCTGTCCCACTAAGCTAGCCCTTAAAGCATTCTTAGCTCGAGCCACATCACTCTCGGTCACTGTGGTGCATACATTTATCCTGCGATACAGAAACATCAACACTTATGATCACTGAATAATAAATGATTAAATGAAAGAACCTAAGCCACACTTATGTGGTTTCAATTCTGTAACGCACCAGGCATTCTGAGCCCAATGCATCATGTCTTCGATTTTAAGTTTCTCTGTTACGAAATAAATTCCCAGCAGTCCAGTATCGCTGTATGAGGAGTAGAAGGTCTGGAAACTGTGACACAGGTTCAGCTCTGCAGCCCGTTGAGCCAGTCGACTACTTAAGTGCTGTATACAACATAAAAAGAACACAGAGCATTTCATCATCACAACAACATTCTACTTTTCGGCTTCTCGGATAACTTGACATTTACATGTGATTTGTAATGCATGACCACAGCTGAGTGAAGGCATGTGATGCTTGTTCAGAATCATCTCTTGACTGATCAAACATTTTATTAAGTTCAAAATAAGCTTTAAACAAGCACTGTACGCATAGTTATTTCTAAAATGTTTGGAATGGATTTTTTGTAATCATTTCTGGTCTTTTTTATGCAGAAAAATATGAAATATGCATAAACCCATGAATCATATGGACTCCCCATATTACTTGTTTATTAGGTTTTTGGATGAAACCATCATCATCTTCATCCATCATTATATAAAAAAACAACAACATTTAATATCCTTCAAATTGTTCTCTTTAAATAATCCTTCAGTCTGATGATTTACTTTGCAAATCAACTGCAACTGGCAACAAAGTTTAAATGTATGGCATTTTTTATAACAAATATGACAATGAATGGCCGGACAAATCCCCGAGCCTAATAAGAACTAAACCACAAAATACCAAGCAATCCATAAAGGGTAAATTAATGATCAGGTAATAGAAGTTTAACAAAAGTAATAATCTAACCTTTCCACCCCCGAATGTGATGTCATAACTACCAATGATGGAATTGGCAACCATTAATGGCACAATATCAGGACTTGCAGCTCCAGGTCCCTCTACTGCAATAGCAATGTGTGCTAGAGGCATTGCATCGTCCCGCATGCGAATCTGAAAGCAAGATGGCAAGTTTAACAGCAAGTCAACTAATTGGTAAAGACTAGAAAATAAAAACACAGAAAATTCATACCTCACTCCCAGTAAAACGGCACGGGGACAGAACAGGTACTGCATCACCCTCATATTCAAAAGAAATTCCCCCTAAATGCTGCTTGGCCAAAGACACAACCTCATCGTGACTCACTCCTATAGTCGAGGAAAAAGATGGTGATTAAACAATTGGTTTTGCTCTGCGTGGCTTTCAACACCACATCTTTGAAAAGGTTGCAGGTTAGAAAACAGCAGTACCTCCTGCTGTGGCCAGGACCATGCGAGGTGCTTTAAAATGGCAATTGATGTACTCCAGCAAATCATTACGTGTGAGTGTCCTTAAAAATACAGAGAATGAAAAAGACATTTTCTATTATCAGTTCTTTTAGGGTCATTTCATTTGTTATGTTTATGCAGATACATTGAATCTGACAAGTCCATATTTAATCTGATATAAGAATTTGAAAGTTTGCAATCTGATTCACGGTTTTGTTTGGTTACCTGTGCACTTACAAATTTGAATGCATTCAGGCCTGGAGAAAGCTACTGTTACTGTGGGTCCACCCCAAAGCAGCAAGAGCATCAAAGTAGCCAGAAATCATTCATTTCCATATATATATATATAAGGAAAACTGGTCCCCCAATGTAGCCCATTTTCTGTAGACTACACAATTTCAGGTCTCCACCACCCATTTCTAAATTTAATTCAAGTTGAGATCAGTTTGATTGACCAAAGATCACTTTGAGCCATCATTTTGACAATGCAAATGCTTATAAATGCAGCTATTGTAATGAACACGCAATACTGGGTGTGCAATATCAGAATTCACATGCAACAATATTAAACATCTTGATGGTTTTGTGCATACCTGATATTGGCAGAAGGACCAAAAACACTATGGCTAAGAGCAGTACCCTGGAAGGCCGTAGCATGGAGCAGATCCAGGCAAACATCCTGCAAGCTGCCCTCTATCTCTTCCAGCTCTCTTAGCGCCACAGTCCTCTGCTGCTCCATCTCAGCCTCACTCAAAGATAAGCTCTGTACTACTTCTGCCAACAGCTCCACCGCTTAAAAAAAAAAAAAAAAAAAGACATTTTGTGATGAAAGAATGAATAAATAGACATTTTACACATCCTGGAGCTTAATTTGCAGCAGTTTAAGAAAACATTTGTGCAATCATCTTTCTAAATTATGGTAATTTGGCTATTGATTAAACGTTGAACAAGGTATGTATAATCAGATCAAATCACTTTTCCTGCTGACTCAGAGCAGATGTCCTGTATAGTCAGAGGAAATCTTCATTTATTTCAAACCACACAATATATTTTTATTGGTTTATAAAAAGTTAAATTAGTACTAGGGTTCCGTTTTAGCACCTTTCCAAATTAAAAAAAAAAACGATAAGATGCATGCATTTCAATTCTATTTATTGATTGCTGAATTTCTCAGTCATTCTCGCATGGCAAACAGCAGTGAGCATTTTACAGTTTAATCTATCTACCAGGTCATGTGATAATGTTGCCATGGACACAGCATGCTAACTTGTATTTCTAGCCAGTAGCAGCTTTAAAGTAAAACCTTTCCTCTACTGGAGGCGAACGACTAAAAAGACTCTATTACTGATTTGATTTATTTATTGTGTGTGTGTGTGTGTGTGTGTGTGTGTGTGTGTGTGTGTGAGAGAGACTATGAGCGATAGTTGTGCTTGGGTAACTGCAGCTAAAACTACTCGAGCAACATCTGCGGACAGAGCTCCGATGTGATTGCTCTTTCGCTCAGTCTAATGTCTCCTAAAGAACCACATCATGATTTTACCAAGTACGATGCGATCCTGGATCATTTCTATTGGAAAATGTAATCCATACCTATTCCCAATCCCTAAACCCAACCATAACTGTAAATTATTCCTAAAATCAAAGGGGAATAAAAGTTGGATAACAATCATGTAGAAGTTAACCGTAAGCCTAAACTTAACATGAACGGTAAACATATCCTTTAATTCTGATTGGAATATTGTTCCAGGAATATAGATGTTAATCAAAAACATTCATCAGATTGGCATAAAGGAACATGCTACCTGTTTAGAAAGGTTTTTACACACTATACTTTTTTTTTTTTTGTGATCCCGATTAAATATATTCAGGCAGTAAGAATAACATATTAGGAGTGTCAAAATTAATTGTTTCTTTGGTGCACCGCGATGCAGACGCGGACAATTCAGTACCGGTTCAGTAATAGGTCATAAACGCTTATTACGTACTGTCATCATTTATCTCGTATGCACTGGCGCGGTAGCTTACTATGACGACAGAGGAGAGCGCGAGCAATTAAAACACTGAAACTACTTAAAAACACAGATACCCTGCCCAATTCACTGTGTGTGTGTTTGCAAGACAGTCTTTCACTGACATACAGCAGAAGCTGTTTACTGCAGTTTACTTGAGAAAATGAAAGTAAACTCCATTTCTTTCTCTCACTGTGGCCCCGTTTGACCTGCTGGCGTGACATTTCCTCTCCTCTCAGCTGTTATAGTGATACTTTTTTTGTTATAGTGATACCTTTTTAAGTTTGTTTCTTCTGTTGCACACAAAAGATGACATTTTTTAAAAAGGATGAAAACCTATAAACTGACTTTTACAGTAGGATGTAAGTCGATGGTTACAGGTTTTCAGCAGTCTTCAAAATAAATTATTTTGTGTTTAACAGAAGAAAGAAAATCCTAAAGATTTGAAACAAGTAAAGGGTGAGTAAACGACGACAGAATTTTCATTTTTTGTTGGAACTTTTTTTTTAAAGATTATTTAGAAAACATTACATGGGCTATGCCATCTAGAACCTGTTAAAGTAATTGGTCTGTTTTAGTAGCTGGGTTGTTTGTTCTCTAACCTTTAGGTAGGTCCTTGGAAAGAGTCTTCATGTAGTAAGCAGTATGTTCCCGAGAGGTGTAAGCATTCAGGTGACCCCCCATAGACTCCACTGCCTGTTCAAGAGCAGACTGAGGGTGCTTCTTAGTGCCCTTGATTCAATATAGGAATAAAAGCATACTAATTAGTGAAGAGTTACGGTTTTAAATTGCATGAACAACAACTAAATCTAGTGCAGAAACACTTTAAAATACAGTAATCACAGTAGTTCAGTAGTTTCACACATCTAATATTTTCTATTTTTATTCAACAGACAATAATTTGCATTTACATTTTTAAATCAAGAGATTTTTTTTTATTTATTGCCAATTAATTTGTTTGTTTCTGCTTTTCACTTAATATGTGTGCTCACTTTTATTAAATATAATTTGCAAAAAATCATAAGGTGTTATAGTATACTTTAAATGCCATGTGCTCCAAGAAAAACCCAGCTCCATTATTCTTCTCAGTCTCAAATCTGCTCCCACAACCAATCCAAAGGCCAACCTGCAAAAGCCAAACACATTAAAGAATTATGAAGAATCACAGATGTAGCAAATTTGCAGTTCATTTACTTGAGGTAGAACATGATTTTTAAATACAATAAGAACAGAACAACGGAGTGGTCCTACATGAATTTAAAACAATGGGTGTCATTTCCTAATAATTGCGTACGTTTTATATATTTATAAATGCACATCTAAACTTCTCACAAAAACTTTCCACATAATATGCAACACATGCATATGCACATGAGGTTGTTCTTAAACTCGTTCTTCTGTTAGTGAATTTGAAGTATTCGCTCTGTTCTAAATTAGCATCTGCATGCACAATATTAGTAATTTGCCTACTACATGCCCAAACCAGTTCCATATAAGGGCTTTCTGCAAATGCACTTGTCCAGAGAAAATCATTTAATAAATTAGCCAGAGCCTGTGGTGTAGTGGTTAGGGCTGTGCAATTAATCGAAAATTCGGTTTTGATTTCGATTTTGGCTTCTAATTATTATGAAAAAACATTAATCGAGATAAAATGATTATTGCATCATTTACCACCGCTTTCCAGTTGTACACATTTGTTGCTCTGCAAAGCTCAGTTTCACGTAAAAATGACTAAAACATGTACTGTAATGAAAAGTTTGCAGCACAGTATCCACAACATTCATTGATGTACATTCGCATCATTTATGTTTTTAAAAGCGCTAAAGAGCGCATGCTGTTGTGTGTGTGTGCTCAGCCTCAGAGACGAGCAGAGCACACACATTTAAAGTCATCATAATATGAGAGCTTTAATGGTCGAATACATGCAACTTTGTGTCAAAACGCTGTGTTAGGTGATTATTCATGTTAACCCTTATTTGTGTAATAAACAAACGAGTTAAGAATCAAAAGACATGCCAAAAATGAAACCATTAATCAAAACTGCACTGCTCTTAAAGTGACACCGCGCAATATTCCTGCTGCCGACACACTACTCTTGACTGAAGGACTTTTGTAGCTATAAAGTTTTTTTTCTTTCAGTGAAAATGCTTAAAGCACAGTTCGTTTCATATGTTCATTCTATCATATTTATTTCCCTTACCTTATTTACAGGGAGGAAATAACTATACAGTTGAAGAATTATTAGCCCTCCTGAACTATGAGCCCCCTGTTTCCCCACAATTTCTGTGTAATGGAAAGAAGATTTTTTTTCAACCCATTTCTAAACATAATAGACTTAACTCATTTCTAATAAATTATTTATTTTATCTTTGCTATGATGACAGCACATAATATTTGACTAGATTTTCTTCAAGATACTAGTATTCCGATTAAAGTGCATATTAAAATGCTTAATTAGGGTAATTAGGCAAGTCATTGTATAACAGTAGTTTCTTCTGCAGGCGATCAAAAATATATATTTCTTAAGGGGGCTAATAATATTGACCTTATAGTAGGTTTCGAAATATTTATACCTGCTTTTATTCTAGCCAAAATAAAACAAATAAAAATTTCTCCAGAAGAAAAAATGGTATAGGAATTACTGTGAAAAAAAATCTTTGCTCTGTTAAACATAATTCGGGAAATATTTATTTTTAAAAAATTCACATTAGGGCGAATGATTTTGACTTTAACTGATAGTCGGTTTAAAAAATTGGGATTACAATTATAATCAAAATAATCATGATTTTTCCCATAATCGAGCAGCCTGAATAGTGGTTAGTGAGTCGACATATGCACTCTGGTGCTCACGGCGACCAGAGTTTGATTCCTGCCTCGAGGTCCTATGTCAATCCTTCTCCCTTCTCTGCTCCCCATGCTTTCCTGTCAATACTCTACACCAGGGGTGCTCAATCCTGTTCCTGGAGATCTACCTTCCTGCAGATTTCAGTTGCTACCCATATCAAACACACTTGAACCAATTAATTAGGACCTGAACACCACTTGATAATTACAGGCAGGTGTGTTTGATATAGGTAGCAACTGAAATCTGCAGGAAGGTAGATCTCCAGGAAAAGGATTGAGCCCCCCTGCACACGTTCCCATCCATTAGGTGAAAACGCAGAAAAAATATTATTAAAAAACAAAAACAAAAAAGACAAATTATGAACAAAGAAAACACATTTATGGCATTGAAACAAAAGAAAATGAATGTGGAATATGCTTTCAATTCTGAAAATAAGAGGTGTAATGCACTGCATTTCTGTTGACTTTAGAATCGACCATTTTTCAAAAGAGCAAAGCGCTCCTAGTTTACTCTTTCCAACTTCAGGCACATAAGTGCACCATCAAAACACGAGGTGCCGTAGGCGAACAAAAGATGCATGCGGGACATAAAGACCACGCAATCCACTTGATGACAATAGAACTAATTTTAAAAAGGCGCCTCTCACCACTAAATAATACATTCAGTATGATCAGGGCTTGCAAAGCAATTCAACACTCTCAGGAAACATAATAATCATTACTTATACTTATAAATGCTAATGGTAAATATAAATACGCCAAGTAGGGCTGCATGACTGTGGCAAAAATCATAATTGTTGATTATTCAATTGAAATTGTAATAGTGATTATCACAATGTACATTCATTGATGTTTTAAACAGATTTCTACCACTGTTAAAAGCAAAAGCATGCCAGAATAATATAAAATAATAGTAAAAACTATTATTGGTTTTCTCATTGACAGTTTCAAAAAAAAAAAAAAAAAAAAAAGAAGAAGAAGATGCATGAAACTGAATAATCTAATCAAATATATTATTGTACATACAGTAAACGTCACTGCATAAATTAAGGTTAAACATTATTGAAGTTACAACAGCTATTCAGTCAGAAGCAGAGAATGGCTTTATTGTCTTTTGTTGTTTGATTAACAATAAAAACACAGAGCAGGAATAAGATGTTAACCGTTTAAGACAATACACAGATTTGGCCCTGAGAAAGCTACAGACAACATCATTTCTCAAATGTTTACATTCTAAGGCATAACCAATTAAATACTATTTCAAGCCAAGCATTTTGTGGTAATTATTGGATATAACTATTGGTTATTATTGGTTTTACCATTCAGAAGCCAGACTTCATTCATACGTTATATCACTTTCACAGGTTTAGGATGAGGCATTCTGAAATCTCCACCACATGTCGTCTTTGCATCTTGAGGTTCAGTGATTAAATAACAAAAGCTTCAATGAACTGTAGTTTCAAAATGAAGATATGCTACTGGTCCCACATGCACTCGCAATGTCAAAACCAAGGTAATAATGATGGCATTAATGACAGGACTCAAACTAAGCTTACAATAAGTGACTCGGCTTCTTTTTATGCGATGTGTTAAGCTCTCGCTGCTGTGTTTGTGCATTTGGATTGGTAAAATGCAGAGCATAAATTCCACTTATCTTCCACTTTCGCTTTAATATGAAAGCATCCATAACTTTAGCAGAGGGGCATGTAAACCTTGTAGAGACAGAAATGACATGTCATCGTGTAAATAATAACATAGCAGGGCTCGAAATTAACCTTTTTGCTTGGTAGCACCTAACTTTAAAAATGTAGGCGCATCAGCCAAAATTCTGTCGCACCCACCAATTATGAGCATCGTTACTACAAGTTTTATACAAACATATTTATTGCATTTGAAATCAACAATAATCAAACTAACAAGCAATATATACATCTATATATATATATATGCAAGCTTAAGGAAAATACGTCTCAATGAAATCCCGTTATTACAAGAAAACAGATTTTTATAACATGTGTGACCAAATGAGTGACCAAAGCATACACTCACCGGCCCTGCACATACTACTTGACATGAATGAATGTGTTAACGATATAACTGTGCTTTTCTCACGGGTGGTGTCTGATATTGCACTGATGTTTTTGACATATACTGTACCTTATTATATGCATACATCATGTTAATAGCAATACCGGTCTTCTAGTGCTAGATGTGGCAAACAGTTACCTGAAAATTCCATCCCACAGACTTTTCATAGCGGACTTAAAGCCAACGGAAGTCTTTTATCCACTCTTCGAAAAGTGTAGATGGTGGATTAACATTCAGCACATGATCACTACTAAGATGTGTCCTTATTTGTAACTTTAGATGCCATGGTTTCTAAAACAAAATCTGTCAGTGTTATCTTTATTCTCATCTTCAGCATTTTATATTTTTTGCGGTAGTAGCTCTCTGTCATCCCAAGTCAGAAGGCATTGACTGAATGATTGACAGCTGATATTTCAGTGCTAGAGCAGTGGTGGGCAAATAAGAAGAGCGCGAAGGCGGAGCAAGCATTACGGACTTGGCTTTGTTTAATGCAGCAAGTTGACATGACAACTGTTTTAAACCATTCCTGAGCGCTGCGTTTCAAGTGCAGACAAAGAGCTTAGAGATGCATTCTGCGTGAATGTCTCCCGAATCCACGCATGTGGTGAACATTTTGTTGTAAAAACTGGTCGCACACAACAATTTTATGCACTTGCACAAATGCTCCCAAATATATTTTGAGGTCGCATAGATAAAATTTCGGGCGCATATGCGACCAAAATGATTGCAATTTCGAGCCCTGCATAGGCCTTATGGTAGGGGAATGTGGCGTGCTCTAAACACACCTCTGAAGCTTGTAGAGTATAATTCTTTTCTTTTGTAATTGCAGCTTAGAACAATTACGTAATTGTGGCATCAGTTATCATGATCCCGATAAGAAATTTGATTAATAGTGCAGCCTTAATGCTATGCTAAATGTGAACAAGAAATCGTCTAAATGGATTAAAAAATAATTCAAGTCAACTGTTTAACTCTAGACTAGTAAATTGAGCCTTTTTCAAAACAAAAAAAAAGTGTCAGGCAGGAGTGTTTTTGTGAGGTTTGAATGTGCATAAACATGTTAATGCGCTACCCAATTATTGATCCATCAGACACAATGCTTTCTGAAACATCTATTCACCGTGCACGTTGGCTGGTTGGTCTCCTCAGATGCAATCCTCAAGCCATTGTCTAGGGTAGTGAGCCGAGTTTCTGGAGCTCCTAGAAGGCTCTGAGCATAAGATACAGAGGCCTGTCCACGTCTTAAAGAAAGGCGCAGAGGCTAGAAGAAAAGAAAGTTCCAAACATAAGTATGGTACAATTTCCTTCACAAATCCAAATCACAAAGTAATGCAATGACATGGACTAGTACAGACTGACCAAAAAGACAAATTAAATGAAGAATATGATCTGGCAAGATAACAAGAAATCCTGATTTTGCATTTACAGTCATCGATTAGCATCTCAGCAATTAAGGACTGGCTTTTCAGAAATCCCTATTACTAATATGACAAACAAAATTAGACTGAGCTTTATTACAGATTTAACAAAAATTTAAAAGAAAGTAAAACAGATAAAATAGCTATATCAACTTGCAAATTGTTGCACTTTCAAATGAAGAATCAGAATGAAATTGATATATTATTGGACTTATTGTAAATGCATTAGAATACAATGCCAATATTTCAAATGGATGAATAATGCTAGCCCTGATAAATTTACATTTTGTCAGTCTTGATCCAATTTTAAGGGGGGCAAAATGCAGTTCCTGTGCTTTTGCATTCAGTCAATACCTCAGTGTCGTCTGTCCACAGCATGTTCACTTGGCTCAGAAAGCATATATATTATATTATATTATATTATATTATATTATATTATATTATATTATATTATATTATGTAACAGAAACTCTGACATTGCAACTTTTTATTACATCATAAATAGTATGTTTTTAAATTTCCATTGAGAGAATTTTCATTTTATGTGCAAAAAATATTATTATTAATATAAATATTATTAATATAAAAAATTAAATAAATTTGCAGATTAACATTTATTATTATTATTATTATTATTATTATTATTATTTTAGACAACCCCTGCAGACCCTATACATGTCAAAATATTAATATATTACAACATATTTAATGATTTGAAGACTAAGCAAAATGTTTAGTAATTAAAAGCTGTTTTGTAAGTAATTACAAAAGATTAGATAATGTTATGACTAGGCAATATGTTTGTCAAGTGAATCAACTACCCAAAATCTAAATGGCATTCAAAAAAATTAATAATTTAATCTGTAAGGTGTCAAAAGAATGTTACATTAACCGCACGGAGTCGTTCATTGTAAAAATGGAACTGTAAGTTACTTATACACAAGTACACAGTAGTAGTGGTAGTTGTTGTTTTGTCTTCAAAACTTTATGATGCCTATATGAAGATTAACGTTAGATACATTTCCATGAAATCTCCATATTTACTGAAACATTTATAAAACATTCATTGATATAGTAAGAAAAATTGCTCGTTCTATGCTGTTTTGCTGCCGCTTGCTGCATAGAGTAAGAGATGACGGTCATAACACTCGCAGATAACGTACTTGATTAAAAATGACGAAATGTAATGTCACAAATACCAAAAGGATATACGCTTATATTACATAGCTTAACATTTACAGAATATAAAGCGAACAAATATAACCTACATACATCTTCAAATGACGTCAATTTTCAATGACCTTGTCCGATCAATAACGAGGTTACCTTAACCCTAACATTAAGTAAAAGATAGATAAAAACGTAACATTTTAATTACAAAGTGATTTGCTTACGCATCTTTTTTAACTCGTCTCTTGGTCATAAAAGCTTTCACACAAATGTAAGTGATCAAACCTTCAGTGAGCTATCAGTTAGCTCTCTGGTATCCACAAGGCCAATGACAATCACTTTGATCGTGGAAAGCGGCTGTTTACTTGTATATTTATCAGTCTACCTAAAATGAACGTTTGAAACTCTTTAAAAACACTTTAGTATTCCAAGGGCTCGCAATACTTACGTAGCCAGCTTTAGTAAGAGCTCGACTGATCCGCCACATAGAGGGAACCATTTTGTCCACAGTGTGCACCACCACTATCTGTACGAATCTGACTTGCGCTGTCTTCTTCGGCCTCCCCCTTTCGTTGGTTGCAAACATAAGTGTGCATTACCGCCATCTATTGTTGTTAACATTAGTGCAAATGGACTCAGACTAAATGGATAGACAGAAGCTGCGTCCTACGTCGCATACTTTTTGTGAAGAAAAAGTACATACTTTAAAGAGAGAATGCAAGCTTTGGGACATATCCTCAACTAAAATTTGTTTTACATCTTATAAAATATAGAAGTTAACATTGCTGTTGCATATTAAATATAACAGAAAATTCGATTTAAATATTTAGTTGGCTAGATATTAATCTAGTGTTTCTTACTGATAAACTTCCGGTGAACGCTTAACGTGACTTTTTTCTTTTTCTTATGGCTCCTCTTACAACATTGATGTTGTGATGTAATTAAAATACAATTAGTTTAATAGACGTTGGCATTTATTTAGGTGCTCAAGTGTAAAACTAGATGAAGAGTAGTTGACTCGCACGGGCCCGTCAGAATTAGCAGGCTAGCGCAGACGCTCCATAAAAAAAATAAATAAATATTTTGAAGACATGGCGGGGAAAAATGTTTAATGCAGTGCTTCGTGTACATTCTGCGACCAACTTTATATATATATTTTTTTTGTCACTCTTGGTATCAATTTAGTATCAGTATCGAGGTACTACATTCTGGTATCGAATAAAATCCAAAATTATGGTATCAAGTCACCCCTATATGCAAGTGGTCAAAGCAGCTTGTCCTCTGAAGATATTTCTTCCAGGGTTAGTTTGTTTTAGAGAGGTATTACGGAGCATTGTGTGCCCTTTTGAGGAGGATCCTGTGAATGTGGAGGCACAGATTATACTATAATATATTAGATTATAAAATATTATATTATGATAGATTTAAATATTTCCTGGCAAAAAACCTCTGCATATTATTTTATTAGGAAAAAGAATGGAAAATCCTTGACCTTGTCAAGCTTATTAGGAAAAGAGGAAAAGATGCAGTGAGTTCAAAGCTCCTTCAGAAACATGTGCTAATATTTGTTCTCCCTTTCCTCCAACAGACTAGTGGTTGATGATCAGTGCTCTCACTCTGTCTGTACACAGACTGCACACTGGCCCTGGAGCACGAGTATCTGCACCATTAAAGGCCCCACCACCTGCTATACCTGTTTCACATACTCTTTCCTGTCCCTTTCGTTGTTCTTGTCAGAAGAAGTAGAGAATGTGAAAAAAAAGAGAGAAAAAAACAAGCCGCTTGACAACTTAGACCTGTTATCTACAGGCAAAACCCTAGCAACTGGCTGAGACCCAATCTCAGGCACACCAACATCTGATGAAACTTGATGACCTGGACAACATGGACACATACTTGCTCATGTTTAAAGTCATTGCCAACCCAGAAGAGTCGTGGAAAATGGACTGGGTCAGCTGTAAGCTGTACAACAGCCTGAGCCTCCACTAAATCCCAGGTACGTCCCTTTCTGAAATTAGCTGGCTACTGTCAATGCTTCGTTTATTTTATAATCAGTCTATAATCAGCTTATTTACAGATCTGATGAGAAAAGAAGAGCCCAAGTAAGCTCTGAAGCCCCAGCATGGAGAAGACATTCCTGACCCTGAAGAATAAAGAATGCCCTAGCATCATCACAGGTCCTTTTGGCTGTCGCTTTCACCTCCAGACTGATGCTTCAGACACCAGCCTGGGTGCAATCATAAGTCATGCTTGAAGAATCATATACTGTATATCAGAAGGAAGCCCACCCCAGCAGAATCCAAATAAGAAAGAAGGCCATGGCCATTAATTGAACTATCCTGGAGCTGAAATACAAACTCTATGAAAGAAGCTTCACTTTGGTGAAAGATCACAGACTCATGGATGGGCTTTACAATATTTGACAAAATTGATCTGATATTTCTAGGAATACATTATGTCCTTCGTACAGTTAAAGTGTTAGTTCAGCCAAAAATTTTAATTAATTACTCACCATCATGTCTAGACCTCTAAGACCTTCATTCATCTTAAGATATTTTAGGTAATATCTGAGAGCTCCCTCATTATCAAGCAAGATTCTCGACTTGTTTAAAGTCCAGAAAATAATAAAACATTGCCATATCATATACTTTTAGTGGTTAAATCAGAATATTATTTTTGTGAACAGATGAAGCAAAACCATGACTTATTCAACAGTTTCCTCTCCTCAGTATTGTAGGGTCCACCCAGTCGGTCCAATGCCGGTGTCCACTGGTGGATGAAGGTTCACTGCATGTTCGGTCTTTCCAGTGCACAATGTTGATCTATATTAAACTTAACTCATATCTGACTCCAATTTTAGTATGAGGTGGTTTAGAATATTAATATATTAATCCTCGTTTTATCTCACTCCAATTATAAAACATTGATAATATTATTTTGTTTCCTTTCACATTATTTTAGATTATGATTGAATATTCTTTTGATTTGTTATTATACCTTATTCTCATTTACTCAGATTCCTATAGCATCTCGAGTCTTGCACCGGCCGGGTATACAATCTCTTAATACAAGCTTGTCAGTCTTGCTCATTAAACAGAGGCGATTAACCACTCTCCTAAAAAGGCAGAACCCTACTTACTCAATTTAGGAGATTTTTATGTGGTCCCCATAGATCTGTTATCTACTTAATCAAGACAAAGTATTTTAATAATAATCGCACAGGATTATAAGTTTTTAGATGAAGGCCTAAATATCCACATTTAAAGTAGTTTCAACAATATTTTGTTGTTCTAAATAGTTGGCCTTTTGCAGTCTAAGTATACTTGAATTAATGCCAATTTGTTAGTCGGATCTCTAACAACATTGTATAGCGTGCCACGCTGCTCCGTCTAACATGTTTTAGTCCGTTACTAACCTGTACAGTGGCTTGTAGTGCTATGGACAACAACATTTATCAGTGATAATAACACGAGGTTTGAATAATTCAAAACATAATTTATTAGTCAGGTAAATGTATTAAGCCAAATTCAATCAGTCAATTCATAAATGATCAATAGAAAACATCAAATTATCAAAGACAAATCCAAGATTAAAAGATGCATATCCTGACTTTGAAATATACATAACATGGAGCAGGCTCCATGTTATGGGCTGATCTGGTTAGGCAGTATCGCCCTGAGCCTTTCTCAAACGTTACCTTAAATAATCCAAGAATTCCCTCAAGAAAGGGGGTGTGTGTATAACAAAAGGCATTCACACTTAGTGGAAAAGTCACACCCTTCACAGTGGTTCAAAAGATGCCTGAAGTTATATATTTATTGTTTTGATTATGTCTGTTTCTGAGAGAATGAGACCATTGTACCAATTGCACTGAGACATTTCAAATGATATCAAACATAATAGTTAAAGTCAGTTTGGTTAATCTAGAACATTCAAACATTGAAATGACCATATGCGTGAGTTGGGGTGGTTGATGCAGCAGGAACTGGTTTTTCCCGCATTCCCACCTGCTGGGTTGTGGAGTCACCAGTCTCTGTTTTCAGCTAATGTTTTGAATTGTCAAAGATTTTAAAATATTTGCAATATTTCAACTCTTACAGTATCAGCACATTGTGTGCACTAACGAGCACTTTGCAGTGGAAAACAAGAAGAAAAATAATACTTCTCTATATCTTTTACAAGATGTCTTATTTGGCCATATATGCTAGTTAGATATGGGTAACAGCTTATGGCATTTATGACTCCAAGCTATCTGATTTTCTAAATACTTGTTTGAACTATATTTTGTGCCCTACCGTACAATTGATTGACTTACAAACAGCAATGCTTAATATGGGTTGAATGTTTGACTGACACACACACCTCTAAATCAGAAAAAGTTGGGACAGTTTGGAAAACGCAAAAGAAAGAAAAAAGTAATTTCTAAATTTGACTTGGATTTCATTGCAGATTTTTTAAATAAACATTCCAATGTAGGGTCTTGCCACACAATTAAAAAAGTTGGAACAGTAAAGCATTCACCACTTTGTAATGTTTCCATTCTTTTTCACAAAACTTAAATGACATTTAGGGACTAAAGACACTAAGTGATGAAGTGTTCCAGGTGTAATATTTTCCCATTTTTACAGCAAACAAGTCTTAAAATGGGCAACAATACAGGGTCTTCGTTGTTGCATTTTGCACTTCAAAATGCACTAGATTCTCTATTGGAGACAGGTCAGTTCTGCAGGCAGGCCAGCAAAGTACCTGTACTCTCTTTCTCCACAGCCAGGACTTTGTGCAGAATGTGCTTTTGCATTGTCTTGTTGAAATATGCATGGGCGTGCCTGGAAAAGAAGACACCATTTTGTGCTCCAAAATCTCTATGTACTTTTCAGCATTAATGGTGCCATCACAGAAGTGCAAGTTACCTTTGCCAAGGGCACTGGCACAATCCCATACTATGACAGACCCTGGCTTTTGGACTCGTTGCTGGTAACAGTCTGAATTATTATTTTCTTCTTAGGTCTGGAGCACACAGCGTCCATTTCTCCGAAAACATACCTGAAATATTTGTTCATATGACCACAGTACATTTCCACTGTGTGATAGTCCAGCTCAGAAGTCGATGATGCTTCTGGACACGGTTACAACTGTTAAGATAGGGCTACCTTTTGGTAAAGTACAGTTTTAACTGGCATTTGAGGCGATAACTATGTATTGTGGTAATTAAAGGTTTGCCAAAGTAGTCCTGAGTCCATATGATGATATTGCTTATAGATGAATGAATATTCTTGATGCAGTGCCACCTGAGGAGAGATCACAGTTGTTCAGCATGCAGACCCTTGTCCTTTACGCAGTGAATTTCCTCCAGATTTACTGAATCTTTTAATTATGTTATGCACTGTTAAATGTGAAATATCCAAATGTCTTCCGATCTTTCTTTGAGGAACATTGTTTTCAAACATTTGATTAAGTTTCTCAAGTATTTGTTGGCAAACTGGTAATCTTCTACCCATCTTTGTTCCTACAGGACTAGACCTTTCTTGGATGCTGCTTTTGTACCAAATCTTAATTACCATCACCTGTTGACATCACCTCTTTTAAATCCCATCATTTAACCAATTTAACTGATTACTAGCCCTAAACTGCTCCTGTCCCAACTTTTTTTTTTTTTTGGAATGTGTTGCAGATCTGAATGACAGGAAAGGATGATTAATTACAGATGAAATGAAGTCAAAGTTAATTTGTTAATCACTGCTTTCTTTTTTATTTGTGTTCTCCATACTGTCCCAACTTTTTCTAATTTGGGTTTGTACAGTTACTTGACCACTTTTCATATGATGCTAAACTGTTAAAGATTCTGGAAATTGTAACTTAATTTGAATAAAAAGTAATTTTCGGAAGATCCTTAGCGACCAGAAATACTTTTTTATAGCATTTGTATGTTGTTTCAATCCTAGATTAGTTAATTAATATAGACATATAAATGTGTATGTGGGATTTTAATGACAATAAGACAAGTGCAATGTTTAAATGCAGAGAAAGCTTAAGACAGATTTATTATTGATTTCATTTTACACCAAGGAGAGAAAGAAAGTGTGAAAATGCACTCCTTTGTAAGGCAGCACATAAAAAAATGTAATATCTGCAAGTAATTGTAAAATTATGAACAAACAATGAAGGTACATCAATTAAGCCAGAAATACTTAAGCATGGCCTCCTCAATCGTAAAAAAGCCACTGCTTACATGACCATTGCTTAAGAGCAGTTGGCCCCTTCTGACTGGTCCATAAAAATAATACAATGCAACGCCATGCCATTGGTCCAGGTGTTAGCCAAATTGAAGTCGCTCTCCCATATTTACACACTAATGCAGGTCCTCGAGATGTGATGCGAAGCTTGACGAATCTAAAGACAAGGAGGGGCAGGCGTCAGTCAATACAGCATTCTGCTTTTCAAAAGAGATTTTTTTTGGCTCGTGTTTCCCTTGAGCAAAATTGTACACATGGTGAAAAAGACAATTGCTTAACAATTATTACGTCTTTATTTTCTGACAGGCCAATTCCAAAAGTTTTACAAATCATATTCCTGTTTTAAGGAATTTCTCCAATAAATATGTCAGTGAACAGTCAAATAACGGATAATTAGCATGTTAGTACAAGAAAAGGAACAAAACTGTAAACATGGTCAATCAGTGACCTTTGTCTTGCATTACAGAAAAAAATCTGAAATATATATTTTTATATTTTTGCTGGCAACAAACATTTTGAAATTTTTTACATAAATAATATCTCGAAAAATAAAACTTATACACTAAATTAAACTGTTAGCTTTGCATCTCAAGCTTAAAGGCATGCGAATTTTGCATTTCATGTATTCATCCATGTCGTTTTACTGTCTGTTAAATCACCTGTTTAAAAAACTAATTTCCATTCTCTGTGTAGAACGCAGTCCACACTCTGAGAAAGGTTTAAATGAATATGTAAATGTGCTGCACACTCAAAAATAAACAAACAAAAAAGTCCATCTTCACAAAACAGCAGTTAGTAAAACATCTGATCACATCAATGATGTTTGCATAATCTCTGCAATTCCCTGCCATCTTGTTGACATGACAATTTCAATTAATCCGTTATGATGGTATGCTTGTAAAGCTCTTTGCATGCCACACTGACATCAAATCTCTGCACTCAGCATCATCACAAATAATGTATAAGCTTTCGTTTCATGTGTCATAGAATGGAAGAGAAGCTCTTAGTGTAACGCCAAGTTCACATTACAGGATTTTAAGCCTGATTTGCTAGTTAATGAGCTCACCGACAGATCGGGCTGTGATTGCAAAAAAAATCTTTGGGGTACAGGCAGATCTCAGCAGTCTTTATGTGCGAACTACTAAACGACACATCAAAGAGGCTCGCTGATGTATCGCCAACACCTCGCAGACAAAAATCCAATATCTAGCATGCTAAATATTCCAGACCAGTTAGTCGACTCAACCCCACATAGGGCCAGATGTAGTGACCAGCTGCAGGCAATAAGGGAGCAAGTCATGGGCTGAATAACCACTGTGTTCAGGAGCACAGCAGAAATATCTGTGGTTGGTCAGGAGATTTAACATAACCACTTTTACTTTATGCCCCAGTACTGTAGAGCATTCATTTTAAAGTGGACTACTGAGTCTTTACTTTTATTATTAGTTAATGGACCCCTAGCTACACCAAGCTTAAGTCAGATGACTCGACTCAAGTCTGACATGCAACATTTCAGGAACTACAATGAATGTCATGGAGTAATTATTTTATAGTCAATTTTACTAATATCTGTAAAGATTACTGAATTTAATGTTATAATTTGTCCTTGGTTGATCCATTCTACCGTTTTTTCTCGGTAGAATGATATTATTGAACATGTCTTGTAAGCAGATTTTCTATTGGGAATATTATAATATAACAGTTGGCGTAGCTTGAAAAGACATGACCAGAGTTGTTTATTTTTGAGCCCTGTCTGTCAAGTCAAGAATCTCAGCTTATTACATGCTAACCTTGCACATGATAAAATCTTGATGAGAATTTATGAGCTGACACGTCCATCTGAGCAGGCTCTCTTGCTCCTTGTTAATAATGCTAATTTTAACTGAATAATGTGACCTGTTAAACATTTAATATATGATTTAAGTCATAATAAATGCTTTTTCTTTCAAGCTATTTTCAAAATACTTTCTGTGGAGGAAAGAAATGTGCTATGACAGTAATTATCCTGTTAGAAAAGAGAAAACATCACAAAGATGTCAGCAATTGCGCAACAGAAAAGTAAAAAAAATCAGAAAAGAAGTAGGCCTGTCCATAAAACAATAACAAAAAATGCTATAGAATTATTAAATGAAATATATTACGACAATATAATGCAAGAATATGCTTTTCTTTGGACTATTGTCAAATAAGCAAGTAAAAGTGAAGTAAAAAACAAAAAATTACATGTTTTTGAAATGTTATTAATGCATGTTGAAGGAACTGTGATGTTTATTTTTTTATTATGAATATTATTTAATTATCATTATTAGTTATAATTGTAGTTCTTATAAAGAAAACTCAGCAAAAATCGATATTGGCATGTCACACTTACCAAAAAATCTAAATCAGTCAAGAAAATTGCAGTAAGTGCACCTCTATTTGTGTGGGAGCTAAATAGCAGCCAGCTTATACTGTATAATAGTAAGCTAACATGGAGACAGTGAAGAAATCACTCCATCATTTGTAGTCATACAAGTTAGACAAGAATACGGTCACTGTGAATTTGATCTCTTCAACACAGTAAATTGAAACACTGTTGCCTGAAGCAGGTGGCACACCAGATGCTCTACAGCTCATCGCTAAGCAATGCAAAAAGACTCAGAATGGTGGTGCCAGTCAAAAAAATGCTATACAGATGTCTGAATACCGCAGCCGTATCCCTTCTATACTTTACCATATGTTATGGGCTTCACAGACAGGATGTTTACAGAATGTGTGAGATGAACTGTGCATATTGTGCTTCCACCACAGAAAAGATTATTAAGCTTCGTAACTCTTTACTGGACTGTTAAATTATAACATTTCAAATTATATTTTGCTGAAATTAACTAAATGATTCTGCAAAAGATCTGCTTGTTTTGGAGAATAATTCTTTTCACTTTATAAATAAATGTATCAAATTTTTTGTTTTAATCTCCATTTAGTTTAGTAATTTGACTTGTCTTGGATCTTATCAGTACTTGGTTTGTGTGAACCCCTGACTTTACTTGCCTTATTTGTCTAAACTGTGACTTAACACTTGATGTTAAAACCCTTGAGATTTGCCACATTTGACTTGTCCCCCACTTGTCTGGTAAAAGTAGACTTTTCATAACATGGCTTTAATTTCTATAATGGCTTTCCAAAGTTTTCAATGGATTTTGGTTGAATCAATCCAAATTGATTCAACATTCCTTTCATTCACAACAGCATCTTCTTTCTATGTATCATTTTAGAAACGGTTAAGCATTTCTTTGGAATTTATCCTTGTAAGCTAAAAGCAACTTAAGTATCATGATATACCAAAGCAGGACATTCCACAATACGGAAAGTAAGAGCAAGTTAGGCAGCACACCCGCTCCTGCCCTTGCTTGATGAAAGACACAGTCTCCACGGTAAAGGATATCCAGCTCTCACCATTTCTTGTTCCGTGGTTTCAGTTCCTCAGCTGCATTCCGCAAGAAGATGTAATTCTTTTTCTGGGGATTGTAATATTCATGTCCCTGTTAAAAAAGCAAAAGAAATAAAAGCACAGATCAATAGAAGTACACATATAAAACAGTTACAACGATATGCAAACTTCAATAAACTTGTTTCCATTATATTAGCAATATTTTTGCAGCATTTTTTGTGTGGACAAAAAGCTATAGCAAAAATACACTTTTCTGTTAACCAATGTATACATTTCCCAGTGTCAAAAACTGTTATACTTGTGAGCAGCCACAGGAGGTTATAAACATACAATTTTACAAAGGACATGTGGATTCAGATGAGGAGTTGCTTTGATTCTTTATCCTTTAATATAATAGCATGTGTGTTTACAACTTTCTGATATATATATATATATATATATATATATATATATATATATATATATATATATATATATATATATATATATATATCAATGGATTTTGGTTGAGTCAATCCAAATTGATTCAACATTCCTTTCATTCACAACAGCATCTTCTTTCTATGTATCATTTTAGAAACGGTTAAGCATTTCTTTGGAATTTATCCTTGTAAGCTAAAAGCAACTTAAGTATCATGATATACCAAAGCAGGACATTCCACAATACGGAAAGTCAGAGCAAGTTATCATATTAACAAATAACATAGCTGATAACACAGCTGATAAATATATACAAATATTGTACCTTGGACCAGTCATAACTTGATGCATAGGCAAATATATTCCCATTGTGATTGAAGCAACAAGCTGTTATTGGTTGATCTAATTGTTCAGAAGTCTTCAGCTTAGTACGGGCATCTTTATCCCAGAAACTGAAGCGCCCATCAGAGCCTACTGTCGCCAGTGTGCCATGGACAGGGTGAAAGGAGATAGCATTCACCTACAACAAAGAAAAGAAAAACAAGTAGACTGTTTCTGTTTGCTAAACAACAAAAAAATGCAGCATAAAGTTTGTACAAATTATGTTTTACTTGCTTTTGTCTTCATTATTCCAACACTGGTCAGGCTCAGAATACATTCAGTCCCTAAGCAATCCATTGCGTTTCAAAAATTGACAAAACCTAGAACACTCACAGCATAGATATCTTGGGGTGTGGCAGTATTGGTTCCATTGGACCTGTGGCACTTAAAGGTGAAATTGTCCTTGGCTCTGGGTAAAAAGACATATTAGATGTTCAATTTACAGACCAGCCACAAATTACTTGAGATTGGAAAATAGGTTAAATATAAACTCACGGGTTAGGTGGATTTATGTAATGAATGGCAACTCGTCCCTCAATGCTGCCCAGGGCAAATCCAGTAGGCTTACTCTGTTTGTCCTTAAAGATAGCCACACAGCGGTGCTGTTGAACAGAACACACAAGTGACATACAGCCAACATATTTGCAACAGCATTTGCAGAGCTGGAAAATCCATCACATTGCCACAAAACACAAAGATTTTTAATGTTAACATGACAAATGATTATATATTGACCTGATGCTTAAGAGGTGACTCTATACGTCGAAACTCTGAAGGCTGATTTTCCAACTGATAAACAATAAGACCACGTTCCGCAGTGGCTACAACAGCCATGGGATATACCTAGAAAATACAATCCAAAAACAAAAATACAAATCAAATTTCAGAAAAAAATATTTTAGATATCATGTACTGCCTAAGGACAATGTCACAGTACAGATAATAAGGAAGAGATGTAATTTTCTTAACAAGTACACACACTAAACTAAGTAATTATCCAAACTAGGCAAATGAATTCAACAATAAAAAAAATAATAATAAATTAATTTACCACATCGGCACAATAACACCTCTCTGGCATCTGGAGGGACATCATTGGGTTTGGGGAACGTGTATCCCAAAACTGTCAAGAAAAATAAACAATTATGATATTACAGAAACAGTTGTTAACCTACTCTAGACTAAGGCTACAATAGAATTGCTGTTAGGTCATTAGGTCATCTCATGACCATGATTGCTGTCTTAATCTAA